>NC_141780.1:11102445-11256778 GCF_054643075.1 Acanthaster planci | reverse complement strand
CTTCTGAGTTAAGAACTGCTCTGAATAGGTAAAACATGTAATTTATTCTGAATTGCCTCTTGTAGGTATTGGGGGCAGTGGCCGCCAGAGCGCAGCAAGGCTAGCTGCCTTCATTGCTGTCTATGATCTGTTTTCCATTGAGATCACCAAAAATTACACAATAGCTGACTGGAAGGATGACCTCAGGCGATTACTGCGAAAGACTGGGGATGAAGGAGCATCTATGGTCTTCCTGTTTGGAGATCACCAGATCAAGGTATTGACATAGTCTGTTTGTGAGGACTTGTCCCTTCTAAAGCCCACTGCACACCTTCCTGATCTGACCAGTTGAGAAGACCATTGTAAGTGGAGCCGATCGTGTGTGTGCTGACCACACAGCAGGTGACTTGATGAAATCAAAACAGATCTGATGTTAAGGAAAGGTGTGCAAATAACATTCCAATGCCACTTGGCATGATATCTATATTAACCTATTGGATTCAGGGAGAAAGCCACCTTAAAGACAGGAAATGCATAGGCCACCTTTCAAAAGGATCAGGTGTGATTTTACAGAGGTGGAGTGACTTTCCCACAAGGGTGCCACAGAAGACATTTTCAAATGGAAACAATTTTGAAGTTATATATGGGATGCCAGAATTTGACATCATTAAACCACTGTTTATTGCCATTTTTCTACATAACGCTGCCAAGAAATCAAGAGCAAGCAGTTCTGTGCTGAGTGTAATTCTTCTTCTCTTACTAGGATGAGTCTTTCCTTGAGGATATCAACATGATCCTGAATACTGGAGACATTCCTAACCTCTTTGAGAATGAAGACAGGCTGGAGATAATTGAGAAGGTAACAATAGTCATCCAGCTGTCAACTCAAAACCATCAGGGGAAACTGACCTGTTACACCAAGTACAGTGAAAGTCACAGCTTCAAATCTTGCTTCAGTTTTCCTTATACAATTGAAATTTGTTTGAGCATTTTTAATTAACTCTCAATAACGACAGTTTGTGTGTCATGTCCATGGGAATTGGTGGTTCAAATACTCCATTAGATACTGCTCCTATTGTTAATGGATAGCTTTTTCTCTTTCCCACATGTATATCTTTCAGATGCAGCAACTTACCGTTGCTGAGAATGAAAAGATTGAGATCACGCCACTCAACATGTACAATAAGTTTGTGGAGAGGATCAGGCGCAACCTTCATGTGGTACTGGCCTTCAGCCCCATTGGAGATGCTTTCAGAAATCGCATCCGCATGTTCCCATCTCTTATTAACTGTTGTACCATCGACTGGTTTAAGGTACAATATGATGAGTAGGTTGTCAGCACCTGCACTGACAGTACCTGTGCAGCTTAACATTTTTTTCTTACATTTACCATTATTCCAACACTGTAGCCAGTGATGTTATGTGTTTGGTCTAGTTGGTATGTGTAATTCCCTTTTTTTTCAGGTTAGTGAGAGGATGGGGCCATACCTGAGAGCCATCTGTTAGTTTACTGAAAACTCCTGACTCAGACTCACATGTAGTCCATTTTCTGCTACAGCAGCGCTGTATTTTTGAACATAAAAACCAAAATATGCGCTTTCATTATTAGACCAACAGCTTGTCACATAAAGAAAAAAAGTGCCAACATCCCCTGTGACCTGACTGGGTGCATTTAATTATTACCTTGTAAGGATTCCATCAACTGCTTAAGAACCAATTGACAAGAGGGCATGCATCCAAACCTGTTCAAGAGAGAGTAATAAAGGCTGCATTGAAAGAGCAGTGATATTTTGGCCTACTTGTTTGAATTTCTAATAAAGGCAGAAAACTAGAGCGAAACTCAAAGCTCACACCAGAGATAGAGATGAGGGTTGAGAAGTGGCCCTAGATTGCCTTGACGTGTGTTCTATATTAACTTGTCATAAGTTGGTATGGTTTGCCATGGAATGACTAAATATCCAATGTTTTGCTGCTGCAGGCCTGGCCAGAAGATGCCTTAGAGATGGTTGCTCATAAATTCCTGGACGATATTGAGATGTCTGACAAGGTGCAAGCTGAGACAGTGGTTATGTGTAAACATTTTCATGAGAGTGTTAGAGCCATGTCAGACATGTGAGTGTACCTACTTAATACTCTTCTCTGTTTCTCCGTCAAGGCTCCGCAGCTTTTCATAAGGCTATTCCCATGCAAATATTGAAACATTTTGAGGAGTCAGTGGATAAAGAATCCTTTAAACCACAAGGTGTTTATTTATTTATTTAGTAACCGTTTCCAACAACAAGAAAATTGCCACTTACAGGAAAGGTACAAAAACTAGAAATTGAAATACAAGACAATAAATATTTATATGTACATTTAAAAATTCAGGGAATATAGCCTAAAAGGTGTAGCAGTGGTATGGTATTCTAGAGATTTCAGGCTGTAGAATTCAGACTTTAATTTGTTTGGTGGCAGTTTGATTGAAATTAATGAAATGAATCATATGCCACAGGTAAAATTTAAAACAAATCCCAGTTTAATAACTACAGATGTATGACCATTAACCACTGGCCATTACTCCCTGTCACAATTGTCCTGGATGCAGTTTATGTGGACCCAAATTACCAACTTTTGAAATGACAAACTACTACAAAGTTGACCTTTACTAATGCTGACCCTTGGTGGTCAGTTGTTTAAGATTTTGTGACATTTCTTACTACGTCATTGCTATATGAAAACTCTGAGACTACTGGTATGTCACTGAGTGTTATTTACTATAATGCCCAGCCGTCGCCCACGGCTGCTTAAGGGCTCAACACATACTCAACCTCCAGGCACTGGTTCATGTTTCACACTCAGTGTGTACAAACTCAATGGAAATCACTCTCAAATATGGGGACTTGAGCAGCACTACATACAGAATTGGCATGTTTTAGTGTTTTCTGTGTTTCAACCCTGGAAATTTCTGCATGTCATCCAGCATGAAATGATCAATTGATTCTGATTCAGACCCTTGCTGAGGCAAAGATAGCCTGGTCCTAAGATTTGATAGAATCTTACTGGATTTAGAATCTTATCTTTAATTCTCTTCAGGCAAACTTGAATGCTCAATTCTGATTGGTCGACTTATGGCAACAAACAGTGTGATATGTATTGCATGGTTCATATCAAACTCTGTGTATTGTGCTGTTCTAAGTCAACACATTAAGCTATTTTTACGCTAGAAGCAAAATGCACAACTGCAAAAATTACTTTAAATTCTAAGGTGGTGGCATTGCATGCATAGGCCCCTATAAGATCTTTACTGTACATTAAGTTTGCTTCAAGATAAATTTGTTATCATGCTCGTGCTTGTGGAACACAGAATAATGTAGGGCATCTGTGTCCCATATACCACTCAGCCTACAACCTCGTGGTATACACAGGACACAGAAGCACTACATTATTCTGTGTTCCACTTGCACTTGTGTGATAACCAATAAAGAGCTGAGGTTATTGTATACCCTTAGTAATGAGGTCGTGCCAAGTCCCCGCTTGCAGCCTTGTGTATACTAATGGCCCAAATGGAATACAGATATCCAGACATGCAGTAGCTTTAATGAATGATCATATGAGATCATCATACCTCTGTCTCAGATACTCTCTGTTCATTGGTCCAGAATGATCACATGACAGGACGATATATCCGCATATCACACTCACTGTTGGACATCTCATTTTGCCGGTAGCAAATACACGCACAGGAGACAGAAGAGCTTCAGGAAGTTCTAGAACAACTGTCGTCGCTCATTTACTCAGTTTTGCGTGGTACCCATGATATGTTTTGTGCATAGGTTACAAGGGCAATCAGTCAATGGTCACACTCATATAATGGACTCGTTCTTGTCCCCACAGCATATAAGGTAATGCAGTGACCAGACTGCATGACGTGAACTGGTACTAACTAGTACCTGCACTACTTTCACGTTGGAAAGTGAGGGAACAGTGCATTTGTAGACAATATCGTTTACGTCTGTTTTGTTAATTATACAGTTTTACAGCAGGCCTATCGTCTTCTGAACTTCCAAAAATTCAGAGCTTGTTTCTTTGGATAAATTCCTTAAGGCAGGTATGACAATACAATTGTTGACTGCTGTGATGTGGGATATAACGTTTTGAACACCTTCGGGCACACATAGCGCCCTTGGCTTCACCTCGGAATGTGGTGCGGCCCTTTAATGTTCAAAACATCATATCCCTCATCACAGCAGTCAATAATTGTTAATTATCAGATATGGAGGCAAACTGAAAGTTTTGTCTCATTCATCTTGTGTCTTCTTATTCCTTTCAAGGTTTTTCTCCGTTTTGAGGAGACGGAACTATGTTACACCCACATCATACTTGGAATTGATCAAGACTTTCAAGAATCTGCTCAATAGAAAACGAATGGAAATCATGACACTCAGAAACCGATATATGGTGGGACTTGAGAAGCTAGACTTTGCCTCTTCGCAGGTGAGTTACAGAATGTGTGTTTTTAAAGGTAGATAGATTATATATTATGTATCTGTTGAAGCTGCTAATCTGTTGAAGAAGCAGGTAACAGTAAATTCAAACTTGAGACAGCATATGTTGTTTTGCAAAGCATTTTGTTTGGATTAGAAAACACGCCCATTTTAAAAATAAAACTTATTAACAGTTTTTTTATTTGCTGTTTGAAATGTATTTTGGTGCCTTTTGGTTTAATAGTAATGCAAATGTCAGTATTCATGAGCAAAGCTGTAAAAACCTCATTGTTGCAAAGTTCAGAACACTGCTGAATTTTTTGCAGGTTTTCTAGGTTGGAAGGTCTTGATTGTTTTGATGTATACATTAGGAAAGATCTGATAGCCCTTCAGAGGTGTAATTCCAAGCTAGTGAAAAGGGGGGGAGACAGGGTGTAACCCCATTTGCTTTGCCATTGAAATTCAAAGTGAAGGGGGAGGGGCTTGATATAATATCTATGTAAAATGTATGTAAACTGATGCCTGTACATGCCTTAACCACAGAACCGGTACATTTAAATTTTCTGTAAATTTTGTTCTTCAGTGCTATTTAATTCATTTTAGCTTTTAGAAAGTTAAAAAATAACCTTAAGATTTGTACTTTCTGTTTCTCTAAAAATGTGGGGGGGGGAGGAGGTGATCAAATGGCCGTCCTCCTATTCAAAATTGGGAGGGGTATATGTTCTCCCCATCTCCCCTCCTATGGAATTTATGCCCTTAATAGGCTATTCACTTTGTAGAATCTGTTTCATCTGCAGAGCACTTTATCTATTCTTTCTGTCCCCTTCCTTCAGATCTCTGTGATGCAGGAAGAGCTGACAGCACTTCAGCCCCAGTTGATCCAGAATCGTAAAGAGACCCAGGAGTTGATAGAGATCATCAAGAAAGAAACAGAAGAGGTAGATGAGAAGAGGAAGGTAGTGGCAGCTGACGAGGCTATTGCTAATGCTGCAGCAGAAGAAGCTAAATCAATCAAGGTACACACTCTTCTGTGACTACTGCTACTTTTCTTTTCTCTAACTAGGTGTCAGCACTTTTGTAATAAGAATGTTACTGTGAATATATCAAAATGCAATGTTGTTTCTCCTATCTTGCTTACAAAACCATGTGTGGTGGTATCTTATCTATCGCTATTATTTGATGGATAGGTAGAGTTCAAACTTGATTAGCTTTGGCTTCTCACGGTTCTGTTTTCTCTGGAAAGAAGCCATGAGTGATGGTTCCATGCCTGAGGACACACATGTCAGTCTCACCTTGGCTTCAATCTATCCCATAGTTTTCAAGTTGCCCATTTCATTCTGCCTAAGGTGAATCACACCACGATTTCTGCAAAGTTATGCCAAAATCTATTCCCCTGTAATGTGAAAAATTCAGAGGTACGAAATTAGGGGCCATGCAAAGTTTTCAACATTTTCATGGTTGTACAAGGTGTATGAAGAGGGGAGGGGGTCATAGGCCGCATATGACTTCTTGGGTTCTGTAAAATGTTGATTTTTAGTAGTATTCTCATGATAGGTAAAATGTGAAAAATCAAGAAAAAGCAAGCATTACTTGTAATCATCAGTTGCACACTGAGAGCCGGCTCTGATAGAGAGTAAATCTGCAAGGTTCGCATGCATTGTGCATGTAGGCCCACATGTACTTTCAGGCGTACCAGCGCAGTGGTGTGGCCTGGTATGAATACACACCACATTGATATTGGGTGCGGGCATTTTTCGGTGCACCTCGAAGTGAAGGCCTCCTGTATAAATAGCATACTTGAACCATGCTATCGTTGTGCTGTGATTGGCTGCTCATGAAATATCAATATTCACGTGTCACTGAGACTCTTGTTAGCCATTCCTGCGTTAGCAGAAGGAGTGACTAACACTCTCCACAATAACGTGTGGTAGCATGCATTTCACCATAAATTTGCATCTTGAAATATGGTTAGTAAATTTTCACTTTCTTTCATAGAAGGCTTTGTGACAACTAGTGTGGGGCAAGGTTGTACAGTCTTGCATTATTGAGCGGCTTTTACATGCTCTGTTTTGTACGAGATTTCTTGGAGATTTAAACGGTTTTGGATATAAACTGAGCAAAATGTCTCTACAACACAAGTGTATAAATTGTCCAAAGAAGTTCTGATTGGATTCAAACTTTGATGAGATCAATCCTCAAGTTACAAATCCACGGAAATTGAAGTGGATGGAATACACGGTATAGACGGACAGGCAACTTCAAATCAAAGTATTATTGCTTGATATGTTGAATTGTAGGCAGACTGTGAGAAGAATCTGGAGATAGCTATCCCAGCTTTGAATGCAGCAATCAAGGCACTAGATACCCTGAAACAACCAGACATCACCATTGTTAAGGCCATGCAGAATCCTCCACAGGGAATCAAACTCGTCATGGAGGCTATATGCATCATGAAGGTTACTTGTGATTTGTTATATTGTTTTGAAAGGCTGTTTGGTTTCTCTCTGTAGTTTGCGACTGAACATGTATACATGTTGATCATGAAGTCACTAAGTGATGTGATCTGTAACTTGTGGTGTTTTGTTAATAGTAATCAAGCTGCAGCCTGTGCCAGCAATGGGTTATTTTTGTTGAGCAAAAAGCCTAAGAAATTTCTCTTCTTTACTTTATCCTGGCTTACTGATATTTTTCAGAATCATTAGTTGCTTTTAAAAATCGTTATATATTAATTTCTATTAAATTCATCCTTAATGTATGTAGAATGTCAAGCCAGAGAAGAAAACAAACGATCAGGGTAAAATCTACGAGGAATACTGGCCAGCAGCTAAAAAGGTTTGTGTTGTCAGTTCATAGAACAGAATCAGTGTCGATTAATGCATAGAACTACAGGGCTGAAGTGAGAATTATATCTCTCTGGCCATAAAAGTTGTTTGGATTTGTCTTGACTATAAACACGACAAAATTACATTCCTTTAAATTGGCAACTATGTCATTCATTGTAGTTTTATTATTGAGCTTGCATTTTGATGAAAACCCATGTATTTAATCTTATGTTACCCATATTTGTATATATTATTTTCCCCTTCTTTATTCCACTGTGTTCTGGGAATAATTTGTCCTAGGTTCTCCTTACACTTGACCACTGAATATTTCCTTCATAGTTGTTAGTTCTTATAGTCTACGGTGCTCTACCTACCAAAACAGTCACTACATTTGCAAATTTCCCATGTGCCTGTTATTATTCTTTGAAAAGATTTGATCATCCGTGGTGCACTCTGACTTCCCACAAAGCAAGGCAGTCTTGTTGCCATGTTTGCCTTTCTTTTCTCAGCGCTGTAATGTAATGGACGTGTCTTTTTAGTCATCTTCGATTTAACAGGTTTCCATTTTGCTACACGGTTCTGTGTCATTTTGATCATCCATCCTTCCTTTCTGAAGTATTACCTTAATTTTCACCTTTTGGTTGGTAGTGGTTTTTGGGTGCATTTCGTGTTCTTTTCTTCTTTTTTTGTTCGTGCACCCTGGAGGTGTTTACTGTCGGTACTACAAGGTTTGTTCCAACTACATCCTGGAGACGACGCGGCTAAACTTTGGTGCCCTGTTTGTGTCCTGAAGGGGTACCTGACTAAAACGATAGTATGAGAGGGACAATAACCCTGTGGCTTGTCACCATCACAAGACCACTTTGTCCAGTGGCATCAGTCACTATTGCCCACTGGACAGCTTCGTCCATTAGATTTGCTAATCCAGTCTGGTGGTCAAGCTTTGATGAATGTAGTCAGCCCTACGTCAGGTTCATGACGTGAGAGCAGTATCTGCATCGTGAACTTACTCTCGAGATGTTTCCAGTGCAGACATCTGCAAAGCTGCATTTTGGAAGTCTCCCTCTACCTTCACCCCCTACTACTTTGGGGACGTCCTTCAGAGCAACACTGCAAATGGCATTGGTAAAATCCTACTGTCCGCAATGCAGAGGTCAAAGGAACCTCCTGTAGGATGGACGACGAGTCATCATGAAGTTCATTTGCTATTACTTAAATTTATACACTTTTCCTTGTTTATATGAGAATGTGTATTCTTGGCATTACATGTGTCATTGCCAATCCCCTACCTAGACCGGTGCTACTCTGCATATGTAGTGACTGTTTGGGTAAGTAGAGCACTATAGACTCTCCCCCCACATTAACTGTTTGGGTCGGGTCTACCAGAGAATACCTACCCAAACAGTCCTCTCCTGCCTGTCCTCCCCACTCTGGCTCTGACATTTTTTAGTTGCTATTTATCTTTAATCTTTTCAGCAAGTAATAACAGACACATGGGAAATTCGCATATGTAGTGACTGTTTGGGTCGGTATTCCCTAGTAGACCCAACCCACACTGAATGTGGGGAAGGATTTCCTAAGGCAAGATTTTGGGAGGAAATCTTTTATTGTATTTATTGTACTTATACCTCCATTTCTGCCTAGATGTTGGGAGACATGAAGTTCCTGGAATCTCTCAAAGATTATGACAAGGACAACATCCCAGCTCCGATAATGAAGAAGATCCGAGACAACTATATCCCCAACCCAGATTTTGACCCAGCCACCATTCGCAAAGTTTCTTCTGCCTGTGAAGGCCTATGTAGTTGGGTTAGGGCCATTGAGGTGTATGACAGGGTGGCCAAGGTCTGTACAATATTACTGTACTTCACAATTTGCACACATTTTAAAAGTCTTTTTTTCCTCTGAGAACTTCTGGATTTCTGTAATCCCACTTAAGGACCACAGCTATAATAGGTAGTTTCAGTGTCTCTTTTTTATGTAGTGCTGTAAATGTTAAGTAGTCAAACTGGCACTTTTTTGTTTTTGCTGAAAATCTATAGATGCAATTGCATGTGAGAAGAGTTGTGGAAGTTTATATGCTATGTTGTATTATTTATATCACTTAAAAATCTCTGACTGCTGGGCATGTAGTTACAGAGTGTTACATCTTTTCACTTAAATATATTTGAATCATATTTTAGTTTTAAAAGTCCTACATTTTACTCTGTTGTTGCAAAAATTTGTCAACTTTTTGCAGTTACATACTGCTTGCTAAATTGTGCTCATATATTTTAATTTGAACAGATTGTAGCTCCAAAAAGAGCACGGCTGAATGATGCTGAATCCCAGCTAGGTGACCAGATGAGAATGTTAAATGAGAAACGAGCTGTGCTAAAAGAAATTACTGACAAGCTGCAAGGTTTAAATGACAAACTTGACAAGAGAAACACCGAAAAGAAGGTTGGATATCATATACATCATTGCTTATTAACTTCAGGTTACTTTGTTTCTGTATTAATCATGATGAACTTTGTTTTTACTCATTTGTATTGAGTCCTTTGATGTACAATGCCTAATTCAGTGTCTTTTGTGTTTTCTCTTTTCCAGCAACTTGAAGACAACATAGAGCTGACAAGACTGAAACTGATCCGAGCTGAGAAACTGATCTCAGGCCTTGGAGGAGAGAGAGATAGATGGATGCAGGTACAGTCTCCTGCCAAGTAAAGTCTGACCAACAGCTTTATGACCCCATCCCCGTAGAAAAAACTTCTTAATTTGTAATTCTGTTTTCAAACAGTTGATTCATCCGTGGAATGGAAATATTTTAAATGCAGTGACAATTGATGCCTTACAATGAAAGGAAAACAATAAAAAAAACCAAAATTTCAAAGAAATGCAAGATATGAAAATGGTGTTTGAAAACTACATCAGTCATAAGGAGATGTTGGAAAGGCTGTGTGAACATGTCCCCAATTCAAAAAAGGTTACCAGCTTGTCATAGTAGAAAAAAGGATGCCAAACACTTGAGCTGTTAAGCAATTGATATTTCTGTTTTTTGCACGATTACAGATTCCTCAATGTGTGAAACATTATTTGTTTCATTGTTTTTCCTTAGCAAGCCGAGGAGTTGGGTGAAACCTTCACTAATATCGTTGGAGATGTTCTTATATCGGCTGGTGTTGTTGCCTACCTTGGAATCTTTACTCTGTCATTCAGACAGGTCAGACGTTGTAGTGTTTGGTGGTCATATACTTTCACACATTCTTCCTTTTATAGATGTTGAGTGAGGTAGTATAATTAAAGGAAGGGGTTTTTCAATTTCAGTTTTATTTTTGATGTGTGATTTTGCAGTCATGATAAATTGTGTTCAATTTCATATTTCATTTAACCTTTCTTGGGGGAAAAAGGACTCATTTTCAAGGACATTTTATTGTACGATTGTCAGATTAAACTATGAGAAGAAAAATACCTTCTTTGCATTGTTTTATAGTTGGATTATCAAATTAGAGGTCCAAATTGTTAACAGTCTAATCTTCCATGGTCACGTGTCTTTAAGGAATTTTCTGTAAGAGCATGAAAAAATCTTAACACTGTGGATTTTAATGTTGAATTATCTGCAGGAATGCTTGAAAGATTGGTACGCACTGTGTAAAGAAAAAGAAATCCCTGTGTCTGATGTGTTCTCACTGTCAGCAACCCTTGGAGATCCTGTCAAGATTAGGGACTGGCAGTTGGCTGGACTTCCTGTTGACAAGTAAGAAAGCATCTGAGTTTTTTAATAACTGTTTAATTATAAACTTCACTTTTTCTCTTAAAGCCTCTAGATGTTTGTTTCAAACATTTTAGTCAGTCTTTTAGGTAATGTAGTAAATCATTCTAATTGGTCGATTGCTTCTTGATGGGAGAAAAATGGCAGCAACAGTACAAAGTTTTCATTCTGAAGAATGTACAGCAAGACAGGAGTATGCCACGGTAAGAGTATGGCAGTCATACTTTCAAATGCCCACTCCCAAAAACCAGGTGCTGATATTTTGGATCAATATAATGTAATACTCCATAAATCAACACGAATTCAAGAACTAATGTCACATCCTAACTCTTCTGTTTCTCCCAACCCCCTCGCTCTCTGTAGTTTTTCCACAGACAATGCCCTAATCGTGACCAATGCCAACCGTTGGCCCCTGATGATTGATCCCCAGGGTCAGGCCAACAAGTGGGTCAAGAACATGGAGAAACCAAACAAGTTACAAGTTATAAAACTCTCGGACCCCAACTATACCCGTACCCTGGAAAACTGTATACAGGTAAACCTGTATTTGACTGATGAAGTAGCGTGGAACTGCATACACATGCTTATTTCATTTCCTGTTGTTTGTTCCCAGTTTCTGTTTACAGCATACGGGTAGCTAGTACAATTCATTGGCTCAGTGCTACAAGATCATTATAGTAAAAATGTAATCTCTGAAACTACTCTTTGGGCCTTACCCTGAGCACAAAAGAAATATTTTATTGAAACAGACTCCTTTTTTATTTGTAAAACTAGTTTTTGGTTTTAAATATTTAAATGAATCTTCTTGCCCAAATTCATGTTTAAAACAATATTCATAAATACCGTAGACAATTTTTGTGTCCTAGAGCCCATAACATGACCGTGCACAGGTATTATCATTTGATAATGCTTACTGTGATTCGATAATGCCCCTGCTTAAAAATGCACTGACACCCGGATATAAGAGAGTTAATCCATTCCTATTGGTGGAGAGTCTTTGTTTGCTGTGGCATGCAGAAATCGCCACACATGCACCAAGTCCATATAAGGAGGTTCTTTTGGACTACTTACACAAGGAATATACAATAAAATTGACTGGGGTGCTCGGGAAAATGAAAGTAAATTTTGAACAAAATCCTTGCAAAGTTGTTGTATATTGACTTTGTTTGACTCTGACTAAATGTGAAATTTTACGAATGGGGATAAATGTGTGCTTGGTTGGGCTTAAACTGACGTTTAAAGAGCAACCCCAACGCTGGAAGAAAATAAGAAATCTGGTCATAGTGTGTTTACTTGGATCCCATTATAGACATCTACGCCAAGTAAACCTGGATTCAGCAATATTTTGGTTTAAAAACTCACTTTTGAGACCTGTTTATGCCGAGCGCCTTTTGTGAAAGGAGCGTGTCATCATCGCTTCATTTACATCTCATGAACATGGCTTTTCCAGGCTTTTGTCCACCTAGCACTGTGGAAATGGTTCTCTGGCCCGTGCATGTACGCACTTAGCCAGCGCGGTCACGTCAATGCACATAAGTACATGTAGTATAGTAACATGTGTGTAGTTATAGTTCACTGTCCGAAGTTCGTTCTATAGTAGCTGAAAGGCTCGAGATATTCTCCCAAAAAATGGCCGAAAGCAACAACGCTTGGGAGGAGCATAGTATTGATGAAGAAGTGATGAACTCATCACCAGAACAAGAAGAATCCGAGGACGATGAAGAGTACGAAGTCCTTACTGCTTTGAACCCATCATGCTACCGGAGTTCCAACGTGATCCCGATCAGGCTGACGATGGGGCCACCGCTGGTGAACGAGGCATTGAAGGAGACCAAGATTGGTTGATAAATGTGACTTGCTAAGTTCAGAGTGAAGGACAGATGTTTTTAATGTTTTTGTGTTGTTATTTTATTGCAAAAAAAGTGTCAAGCTAGGCCATGCAGCTCAGACGTGCAGGCCTTTGTACAAAACCATACTTACGAAACCAGGTCCTGCAAGGTCATGATGTTTTTCATTTCCCCGGCTGTGCGTAATTAAAAAAGCATTTCTGCGTGGCGCCACCAAAGGTACAAATGGGGACAGTTTTTGAAAAACCCGCAGAATTGGTCCATTTTTTTTATCACATTTTTCCTATTTATTCAGAAGTCACAGTGCCACTTTACATATATAACTGTTACTTAGATACCATGTGAGTATATTAAACTGTATTCCCCATTTTTTTCTCTGCCGTTGGGGTTGCTCTTTAAGACGGAATTAGAAGAATGAATGCTGATAATGCCTGTGCCTGCGGCTCAGATATTTGTCATGTCTATTCTCCTGAGCAGGTCTCTAATGCATGTTTAGGATTGCCAAGCATATATTTATTCCTTTATTTTTCAGTAAGGACCTTTTAGCACTGACATGACAAATTACTTGGCACTAGAAATTACTTAAAATAATGTGTCATTTGTGAAAGCTTTGATTCTTATGTGAGCCTGGTCAGATGTGGAACATTCAACAAGGAAACTTCTGACAGGCAGAACCACTGTCAGTGCTAGGTCCTTTTCCTCTCATAAAATTCTCCCAAATTGTTACAATCACTTCAAGCTTACGTGTTTTAAGTATTTTAAGTGTTACTCATAGGAAGCCTGAAGAAATTTCTAATTTTATAATCTGGAAAACATTTCTTTTTGTGGTAACTTCCACATTTCATGTTACCTGCACGTAGTTTGGCCAGCCATGTCTTCTGGAGAATGTAGGAGAGGAGTTGGATCCCATTCTTGAACCACTGCTTCTCAAGCAAACATTCAAGCAGGTACGATGCCCTCCAACTTGGGTCTAGTTAGATTCATGGTGGCACTTATATACTTTTATCAGTTTTCTAGAACTAGAAACTCTTTAGTAGGACTTAACCATGTTCAGTAAAGTAAAAAAAAAAGATGAACAGGCAAGGAAACCATTTAAGCAGTCCTGTCTTGAGCTCAGCTCTCCCATAGAGAACAATCTTGTCCATTTTTTTATTTTCTAAGGTCTGCGTTGTTTCTATGCTGCAGTTATGCATTGTTTGTGTTCTTTGTCAGAATGGTCTTGACTACCTGCGTCTTGGAGATAATGTAATTGAATTCAGCAAAGACTTCAAGTTCTACATCACCACTAGGCTTCGCAACCCTCACTACCTGCCCGAAGTGTCTGTTAAGGTGAGGCTGGATTGTCATTCTGATGTGCAACATCTTATCCCCCAAACTAAAAAAGTTTTCTGTTTGTGATTTTAAAAAGACAAAAATTTTAAAATGACACCGCTGTTGTCCCGAAAGAATCCTTCTTTGATATCTATTAAATTAGTTTAATTCATCAGAGGGGATTAGTAAATCAATTTTTTTAGCCTTTTGATCTTTCCAGGACATTTTTTTCCTGTGCTGGCTTCCATTACCACGTTAACTTTGTTTTTTTGGGGTTTTTGGTAAGGAGCAAACACTCTAGATTAGCTCAAGGTCACAAGTTTTCTAGTTCATTACTGTGGTTGTATAGTATTCTGAAAACACTACTGTAGCAACAGGAACAGTTTAAATGTGTTGTCTTGTATTTAAGTTTTAGTATTTACTCCATGTAGGTGACTCTGCTCAACTTCATGATCACCCCTTTGGGATTGGAGGACCAGCTTTTGGGCCTGGTAGCAGCACGGGAGAAGCCTGAGCTAGAAGAGAAGAAGAACCAGCTTATCATTGAAGGGGCTCACAACCGCAAGCTGCTTAAGGAAATTGAAGATAAGATCCTGGAGGTGTTGTCTTCCTCTGAAGGGAACATCCTGGAGGATGAGACAGCTATTGAGATCTTGTCCTCCAGCAAGGTGCTATCCAAGGAGATTTCAGAGAAGCAGGAGGTTGCTAGTCGGACTGAGAAGGATATCGATGAGACAAGGGATGGATACAAACCCGTAAGTACAGACAGCCAGACTTAACCCTGCTCCCTAAAAAATAATGTTAAGGTAGGCTGGTTCAATCCTTAATCCAAATTACAGTCCATATATTGTCTTTTGTTTTGGGACATTCTTAGCACCTGTATTTTAGTCCTAGTAGAATCTGACTCACTCTTGAAGAATATCAGTTTCTCCAAACTTTTTTCATTACTTGCAGTTGAAGATTGTACTTTCAAATTTACTTGGTAAACATACTGGAATCTTGAAATTTACTTTATTTTGGACCCGACCATCCCTCATGAAAATAATGACTGTAGAAAAATAATTACAGATCCAGTAACTAACTTTCTTATCTGTCAACTTGTATTACTTGAGCAGGTCCATTGATTATCAGAGAACTGTTTCCCTAGGGTGACAAGTGTACCAGTGTTTTGTGTATGGCAGAGTTCGAACAAAAATCAAATGACCCTTTGATTACCTATGCATGAGCTGTGTGAAACCTTAGGGCAACCTCAATTTGTCTGTTTTTAAAGAAACCTGTTCATGTGATTTAATTTTTGGAATGTTACTTTGTCGTACAGTTCTTTAAAACAAAGAAGACAGATTACTGCCATTTCCAGTCTTGTCCGAAACTCATGCTGGATTTTTGCTCTCTTTTTTGATAGGTGGCCAAGCATTCCTCCATTCTGTTCTTCACCATTTCTGATCTAGCCAACATTGAACCCATGTACCAATACTCACTGACTTGGTTCATCAACCTTTACCTACAGGTAAGACATCTATTATTGAAATGTATCTTGTTATATGTCTTAAATGGTGTTTACATTTGTTAGGTACGGTGACCATTCAGATCCAGTAAAGGAAGGGCCCTCCGCTAGTCCGGTAGCAAAAACCCCTTTCATACCGGACCTGCTACCAGACTTGGTGACTGGTCTGGCAGTTGATCAAACACTCGCCCATCCTGGAGTCTATTGTTTGTAGTTTGACTGGCACAATCTAACCCAGAAGAAACCCTTGTCACGTTTTCACACTCTACACTTAACAATAGAAACCCTTCCCAAGCATTCCAAAAAAGCCACAGCCCACATGGTTTTTCACACAATGGAACCATACACTGCCCAGGTGCTGGCCAGGAGCTTAACAATGGAGCCTCCCTCGCTGGCACATCAAAGCCCCTGCCACAGGGTTTTGCCAGCAATGCCCTTTTAATAAACCACCACATTTGCGAATACTTTGCTAGACCTGTGACTCTTATGCACTTACCCCTTGTTTGATATATTTACTTGTGAGCTATATTCTTTTGGTTTTAACAAACTCTAAATGAAAAATGATGGCTCCGGTCACTGAAAAAAATTCTCTCGAAACCTTTGAAACCCCGAATTAACTTTGCCATTCCTGGATATAACATTTCAGCTTTATTTCCAATTCCATCTCTTACTTTCAACCAGACAGATTTTTCACCAAAAATACAGGTACATGCCCTCAAACATAAATGGATTTTATACTAAGGTGAAAAGACTGGGCTCTCTAAAAGTTCTTATCTGAGGTTAACTTCTTGAAGTGGTACATTTTCCTTTAGCTCCTACCAAATCTGCTTGCAGCGCTCATTTATTAACTCAACCATTTTACATTTATGATCGGTGTACCAGTCTTGAAAGTCTGGATATTGCATTATTGCCTGCTGGAAGCGAGCATGATTGCTGCTGGTATCACTGTAATTGACTTGTCTTGACCACTGCCCTAAAGATCCTACCTTTCATGCAAGTCTGATTGCTACCCCATGATGACACACCCAAGCTGAGATACTTTCCAATATTTTGTAACCCAGAAATCACTCCCCAATTTCTTATGACAAAACATCCTATTACAGGATGGAACAGGCAAATTTTCTGACAAAACATTTCTTAGAGAAAATCCATTCATACAAAAGAATTCCAGTGAACTAAAAAAGAGAACATGTTTTGTTTAAATTTTGACACATCTTTTTCAACTGCACAGTACGAGCTTACCAACTATATCTTATGTGCTGCAAAGTTGACGAACCCATCATGTCACAAAAAATTAGTTGTGCACATGTATTTGAGTCTGCTGAGTGCATGCATATGTGATCAGAAACTAGGGGACAACAGACCTATTTCATTTCTGGAGGCCCATTTCGGACAGTGCTTAAGTCCATCTACACATGTGCTGGCGAGGTTTCTGCACATTATGCCAGGCTAGGTTGGCTGGCTGCCACACACTGACCCACATGTGCCTGCAGCATTCAGACAATCATCTACAGTTAGGCTGCAGAACGAAATACTCATACATTGTAAATCAAAGCCAACCGCAGCACAGGCAAGCCTCACATACAGCGCAGTGACATGTTGCACCAAGTCTGCAGTTCTGCTGGTTTGGCCGTGCACCCATGTGGCATGAAGGCGATTATGTACCAGAAGACTGCACCACAAAATGTATTCATGTGAATTGGAGGTCAGAATCTTATGGGAAACATAGCGGTATTGTTTCAAGGGCACCACTGCCAGGGAGAATGAGGCACACAGCCAGCTTTGGCCCTGGACCAAGTGGACATTTTCAGGGCATCGCGGCCAATTGTAAGGGGACTGACTAGTGTGGCTGCGGAGGCCATGGTGAAATTTGAGCCTGGCAACATAGTTTGTCGGTAGATAGTGAAATTTAGCTCCCCGGGATATTGGAAGTTGTCAAACTACATGTGTATATCTAATAGTGGAAGGCCTGGGAGCTAGTTTGTTAACCACTTCCTGCCGGTGCATTTATCAATGTTGATGATGTTGGGGTGGGATATTTATCATTTTTTTTCTGTTTTCAAAATTCTTTAAACATTCCTATCTTCATTTACGCTTACAAACACGTGAAGGCATGTCGGGTGTCCACTCTAGCCTGACAGATAAAATCTATTGACGCCTGAGTATTTCAGCCAGGCCTGCAGCCTTGTAAAAAGAGCCCAGATTTTGTGGTGTTACGTAATATTCTTTTGTTCACGAACCTGGCTCAGTGCACTGCTGACCTCTTTCTGACCTCTCTCGTCTGATTCAATTCACTAAAACTTCTGATCAACCGTAGTGTGCCCTCTAGCCCCATGATACATAGTGGAATGGCCCCATGTTTGTCCCTCTTTTCTTTAGCATGATTCTAAACGGACGTGTCTTGTTGACATCTTGGAGTTTCATTGAGTTTCTGTTTTGCTTCCACACCTTTGTGATATTCTGACCAAACTGTAACGTAATGTAATAAACTTAAATTCTATATTTCTGAGTTGATATGTGTATTTTCTTGTTTTGGTGGTATTTGTCTCATGTGTGTGCATTTTATAGATGGTTGACTCCATGCTATTATACTACCAAGCAATACACAGGGTCAACAGGGCAACCCTGGGATTGTTGGAGGTTCTATGAGGTAGTGCGAGCGATAATACTGCGGCCCCTCCTCTTTCCTTGGTATATATAGGGGCAACGAGGCGACCCTAGGTTTGTTGGGGTTCGTGAGGAAGTGCAAGCATTCCGAATTCTGTGACCCCGCAATCCCCTATACACCGACAGGAGTCGGTCTGTGGAGGATTGAGTGGAATATTGCTAAACTTGTGATGCTGTGGCTAATCCCGGCTGGCAAAACCATCTTTGGCTCAGTTCAGGGTTAGCCCATGCCACACTTCAAAGGTCTGAGCTGCAGTGCGTGCAATATCATCCAAAGGCTCAGTTCCCCAACCTAACACCAAAGCATTACAGTCAATGACAGTGCAGAGTGGCACTGCACTCGGGGTCGAAATTTTCCCCCACTAGCTTGATCTGGGCGCAACACTTCTGCATCCCAGTTCCCAAGCATTCCGAATGGTCGACGCCTGGCAACAACAAGCTCTTGTCAACACCTACTGTTGGCAACACCTGACATTGGCATGGCTCACAAGACTACGGGCCGGAGTGGCCCCATCACTCCCAGTGCTATCTACACTGGCTGCCCTTAATTAACCAGGGCACCCAGCTGTGACAAAGATGCTGACTCTTCACGGGACAACACACACTGCTCTTCAGAGCGGTCCCTGCAGAAACAATACCGGGCCATGCGGGCTCACCACCACCCGTTCCCGGGACAACGGAGCAAACAAACGACAGGCACTGGAGTCTGAGACTATCTCCTTTGGAAACATGCTATCCACCTGGTGCCTGAATCTCAAGCAAACAAGGGACGACTGGCTGATCGTCGGCAGATTGTTCAACAAAGCAGAGGCTTCTTCCCGCCTTACTTGTGACATGGGCTTCATCATCAATTACGGGAAGTTGAATCTCACCCCAATTCAATACCCCACGTATCTAGAGGCATCTATTGACCTTCAATGAGGCATAATCTCACCAACGACGGAACGCATCAACAACCTTCTCGACTTCGAAAATTCTTTTCTACCGAGCAGTCTGCTCCGGCCCATGCCTGGCTCCGTCTCCTCGGCTTGATGGCCAGCATGGTTGACCTCATCCCCCTCTGCAGGCTGTACATGCGTCCACTACAACTTCATCTTTTAGCTCTCTGCAGACTGAAATGGATCTCAATCAATCTCCAGGTCCCCATATCAGACTTCATCCACCCCTGTCTCCAGTGGTGGTTAGTGAAGAGACACCTCTCTCTCGGAGTTCCCTTCCCCAAGGTGAACCTGAAAATAACTATTACTTTGGGCGCTTCTCATTTTGGATGGGGAGCCTCCCTTCTGCCGCTTCAAGCATTAGGAACATTGGACCTCCACTCCAAGGAAGTCACATCAATATCCTGAAACTTCAGGCCGTATTCGAAGCACTGAAAGCATTCCACCCGAGTATCATTGGCAAATGAGTCCTCATCTCCTCGGACAACTCCACAGTGGTGTCATACGTCAATCGCCAGGGAGGCATGCATTCTCCCCGCCTATGCCTCTTGACGAGATAGATATTCCTGTGGGCCCAGGATTATGGCATTGACTTCCAGGTGACCCACATTCCTGGTGTCGACAACTCCATAGCAGATGCTCTCTCTTGGGGAAAGGTACGTCCCACGGAGTGGACTCTACACACCATTATAGTCGAACAGATCTTCGCTGAAGTAGAGCAACCGAACATCGATCTTTTCACCTCAGCAGAGACCACCCAACTGCCAGTGTTCTGCACCAGATTTTACCACCCGCAAGCCTGGGCAATGAACGCTTTTCAGATCAACTTGGAAGGGATGTTGGCCTATGCTTTCCCTCCAATATCCCTAATACAGGCAGTTCTCTCCAAGATCGAACGGGAATGCTGTCGTGTCCTTTTCATCGCCCCCTTCTGGCCACGCTAGCCACAGTTCCCGCATCTAACCAGACTTCTTGTCTTGGTACCGGTGATCCTTCCCGACAGACCAAATCTACTACACTACATCATTCAAAGTCAGGCGTGCTTCACCCTCATCTGACGTCACTACACCTGACCTGTTGGCTATTGTCAAACAGTCCTTCAGGACTTTTTGATGAAGCTGCCAAAATGGCCTCGAAGAGTCTACGCCAGTCTACATGCAGCATCTGCGGCTCCAGATTATGACATTTTAACAACGAGGTTTTGCTGTGACTGAAGTTTCTGTGACTTCTATAACTGACTTCTTCATGCACCTGTTCAAATCAGATCTCCAGGTTTGAACTATCCGTAACTACCGGTCAGCCATTGCGACTATACACGATGGCTTTCCAGATGGCTTGACCATGTCTGACAATACTACTCTTCAACATCTACTCCGGGGAATGTTCCTTTAGTGTCCCTCAACTAAGAGACTAATCCCTTCATGGGACTTGTCAGCTGGTCTCCAACTGCTTGCTGGTCCCCCCTTTGAGCCTCTCAGCGACGCATCGTTGATCAACCTATCAGTGAAACTGGCATTCCAACAAGCAGTTACTACCTCAAGATGTGGCAGTGAACTGAAAGCATTGTCCATCTTGGATGGCCACAGTCAACAAGAACCCCATGGTATTCGTCTCATCCCAGTGCTTGGGTTTCTCGCCAAGAACCAGTCAGTTTCCCTCCATCCTCCTGCCATTTTTGTACCAGACATTACCAAACACACTGGGACTCCCGATCACAAACCATGGTGCCCAGTGCGAACTCTTAAATGATACTTAGCCAAAACAAGAAGACTCGGAGGTACAACTTTGCAGCTTTTCATCACCACAGTAAAACCTCACTTTCACTATGCATGTGTTGGTATAAAGACAGAGACAGAAAAATACAAAGGCAAAAAATCAGCTCTGTGTTATCTGCCCTGGGCAGAAGTACCCTCCACAACATAGGAGAGAGAGGCCAGGCTCATTTTTAACTTAAAGTCATTGCATGTGCCTTCTGCAAATGCAAAGACCTTACATTCAACCAGTGCACTGCCACAGTTGAGGGCACACAGGACCATCATTTCAATTAAAATCATGCCTGCTCATGTTCTAACTCTGAGTGCATGCAGTTGAAATTTCTACTGGGGCTGGAGAATTGGGGTGATTGTAATCTGAATCTGCATTAATATGACAGGTGCTGTTCATGCCTAAATATACGTAATTATTGTCCTGACCTTGAATTAAAAGGGCTTTGAAAAATTCTCCCCTTTTCATTACTCAACAGTTCTTTTTCCATTATTGCAAAAGTTACTCAAAACTACCTCCCATTCAAGTCTAACTTCAAAAAAAATTCCCCAGATTTTTCTGAAGCTCTTACCAGGTTTGTAAGTCAGTGTTTTGAGAGAGTGTTTTGAATCTGCTTGTATGTTGTCTTCTGGTACCACTTCTACTGGTCTTCCAAGGGAGGAAGGAATGCACATGGTGCTCCTCCTTGACAGTTGCCAATTGACAGCTCAAAAGTACATGTATCGTTCTTTGGCATTCTCACCATCCTTTCTCTGTTTTTCTTCATTCCCATTCTTTCCAAAGATGGATGGAATGTAGTCAGGAAGGTTTACCCAGATAAGTGGTAAAATTAACATGCCAAATAAGAAACCTCTTTTGAATCAATGTGTATTTTATATTTAAACACTTTTCTAAATGGCGTTTTTCTTTTTAGGCCCCTTAATTTCATCCTTCTTTAGAAAACAAAACGACGACAAGTAAGCCCATGGAACTTTTTATAAAACCTGTTCACAGAATTCGAAGCGCATCAGGGAAATTTTGTTGTGTATGTCGAGGCATAGAGCTAGGAACTCAGCCCTTACGTATGGTTGAGGTCCTGGAGGTAGCCTGATTTCAGGTGTATTTTATGTCAAAATTTGCCCATTCCATAGTGGTGCCCAATTTCCGTACAGCTAATATTTATTTGAATTTTAACCTTAAAAATACACAATAGGCCTACCTTGCTCAGATTTGATGTCTTAAGCTTAACACCCCCCCCAAAAAAAACCATGGGGCAAGATTTTAGGATCATCTGACTTTGGAACTATAAAACGTGAAAAACGTTGGCCTACACGAAATGAACCGAAGTGCACTGCAAATTCTGGCACTGCCAGGGCTTGGGGTTCCAATTGCTTCTTCCAATTTTTTGAACCACAATTGTTGTTGCGACACATCTACCGGTATGCGATAAAATCCAACAGATGGATGCCGGCTTCGCCTATTTGTGCACCCTGGTACACAACAGTTTGTTAGTATATTACGTAGCTTAAACTGTCCCTATCTACTGAATACTGCTGGTGAAGTTTCACACAGCTGAAGGCATGGCGGGAAGCATTCGATCAACTGTGCCTACCCATTGCACGTGCATCGTGTTTACTTCCGTGCTGTGACGTCAGCGTAAATTGGTGTATTGGCAGAGATACCAGTATGTAATGATATTACTGACAGCATGTGCAAGAACCTCCCTCCCCTGGATAGATGAGAAGTTTTCTTGCACATTGCAGCACATATATATGTTCTCTTGTGTCTGATTTTGTTGAAACCTGCAATTAGCTTTAGATGTTTCATCAGTTACTGGTACAATGAATACAAAGAGATTATTCTTTGTTTCATTTAAAACTGCCCCATGCAGCGTACTTCATTCAGTTGCACATCAACCTTGACTTAACACTGAGCTTTACTTACTGTGTGCATTTGGTATTGTGGTAGAAGTTTATATCTTTGAGTTATCTCACCTTACATTACCCTATTACATTATTTTCCAATGATTTGTCATTATATTACTCTCTATTCTTTGTTCTGGTTTTCCAAGGAACTGATAATAAACTTTGTGTTGTCTTGTTTTTGTCTTTCCCTAGTCCATCAATTCCAGTCCGGCATCCAGCGATCTACATGAGCGAATCAGTAGTCTGAATGATCACTTTACCTACAGCATCTATCAAAATGTCTGTCGATCACTGTTTGAAAAAGACAAGCTCCTCTTTTCCTTCTTGCTGTGTATTGGACTTGCCAAGGGCAGGTGGGTGTTTTGTTTCTAAAAAGAATCAGAATTCACAGCAGACAATACAGAGCACCTATTCAAAATGTGTCCAATCACGTATGTGTGTTACAGCTGACCAGGTTTAAACATTCACAAGTGAGCTGTTGAATATTTCATTAAGCTGTCATAGAACTCAGCAAGTTCTGAGCCCAGTCTGAAATTATGCAAGAGTTTGTGGCAGTTGAGCCTCGGTTAGTACACACAGTCTTGTGCTATATCAAGTCGCAAGACAAACGGCCAAAATTGATCCAGACGTGGCTTCAATAAGGGCATGAAGCATACAATTACATGGTGCTAAGTTAAGCGGGATATTTAAGTAGCACGGTGAAAGCATGTGGCATGGCAAATCAATGTTGGACAGTGCAATGTTTGTATTTTTGGTCACAGAATTTCAGGCCATTTACCAGTCCCGCCAACTAGTACAATTTAGCCGTATTTCCTATTGAAAACTCTTCAAAATACGATATGTTTCCTCCTCCATAAAATACAGGTTTTGGCCATTTTCACACACCTGAAAAAAAAAATCGAAGTTCAACGGTTACACGTGTACATTATACTAGAAAAAAACAGCTGCAAATGTACATATACATATGCGTATGCACATGTATAAGTACAATGTACATGTACGTGCGTACAGGGTATGTACGTACGTGTACAAACCTCATGTGCAAACAGCATCCGGCAACCACCTGATCATTATGTTGTGATTGGCCACCCATGAAATATCAATAATCAGTTTGCATTAGTGGGACTCTTTAAAGCCACTTGTGTGTCAGTGGAAGAAGTGACAAACAGTCTCCAGTATTTTGGGCGGTGCACATTTCATGGCTACTGTAAATATGTGGCTTAAAACAAGGTTAGTAAATTTCCGCTTTCACCGATAGAGGGCTTTGTGGCAACTTGTGCGGGGCAAAACAATTGTGTCACACATTATTGAATGGCTTTTTCATGTTCTATGTGCATTTTTTTCCGGAGATTTCAAACAATTTTGGACATAGACTCATCAACTTGTCAGTGCAAGACCAGTGTATGAATTGTGTGAAGGGGGTCCGATTTGGATACAATCTTTGACAAGATTGATCCTCATGTTAAAAATTTACAGAAACAAACAAAGACGGGGACTTTTTACGGCTGCCCAGTGAGCACACCAGGCATTCCAAACGCCTGGACATGCAATGTGCATTTCCAGTTTTCAAATTTGGAAAATGTGTGCTTGCCTTCACAATGTGAAGCTTGGCTGCTGACCTAGTATTATATAAGTGGACTAGAGTATTCCTCAGAAATAATGATTTGATTTCAGGGGGCAGAAGATTGTTTTCAAATTTAAACATTAGGATGCCCAGAGAGTATTTGGATAAGTGAAAAATTGATAGGGTGTTCAGTTCCCAGAATAGAGGTTCGGCATGGTGTCTCGAACCAGAGTTTGTAATAACCGATAGCGATTTTTTGTAATATTAATAATTTATTCAAAGAGTATATCTGGGAGTTTCCCCAAACTAACAATCCATATTGAGGATGGGGCAAAACTAGGGTATTATAAATAGAAAGTAGTACATTTGTTGGCATTATGTATTTCAGCTTGCACAAAATCCCTATTGTACGTGAAACTGACAAATGATTGGGGGAAATTGACGCGAGACCCAAAACCTGAATCTGCTACTGCCATGTATATACTCTCCTTAACTAAATACGTTTGATGGAAGTGTACCATGACATTTGCGTGGCTCCAAATTCCTTTTGAAGAAACATAAGTACGACATTTGACACAGCTCTCAATGTGTCTCCTCGCCACTACACATGATCGAAGGGAAATATGATCAAACTACATACGTATATATGCAGAATGGAGTCAAGCACTAACATTTAATTGGATTGGTACACTACTGACTGGTACTATTGTTTTCGTTTGCTTATGATTGGATAGCATTCGTCATATATATCCACACAAGTTTCGTGTGGTCCAAAACAAAAGAACATTAATTGAATGTGAGTAGATGTACTAGCATCTACCAACCTGCTTGTCTACTTGTCAATTTACTCTTGAGAAAGATTCTGCTTTGATTGAAACATTGGGCCTGCTAATTTTGTTGATTGGGAAAAACAGATTGTACAAATCATCCATTCCCTTACCCTTCCCCTGCATAAGTGATCCAGTGCTGTAACAGTTTGTGAAAGACTTCCAGTGATTAAAGGTCAGGGCACTTCCTTGTCAACCAACCCTAACTTTCAAACACTAAAGTGCCCTTAACCATTTTCCAGTTTAGTGTTCATGAGACCAGTTAAGTAAGACAAACAGTTGTATAGTTGTTGCCTTTTATTTTAGCAGTTTTCAAGTGACAGTGTTAGGTTCAATATTATATGTTAATATTTCATATCAGTGCTACATATTTACCAGTGGAGTCCCGGGAGTTGCGAGAGAATATCTTTGGAAAATAAATATTTACACAAAATACACAAGAGCAGTCACCTTTTATAGGATAATGCATGCAAACATTAGGCTTTGGGGTTAACACCATAAATTTACTTTATTAATTTTTAGAATTAAAAAAATACAGGTTCTGCATGATTTTTCAGGCCATGTGGAATAATCAAAAACAATTTGACTGGCCTGATGCATAGTCACCTTTCTAGAGTAGTTACATTTCAAATATATGCTGTACTAGATAAATACATGTGTTTGTTTTGTATTATTGGTCTGCAGGGGCGAAATTGATGACAGGGAATGGAGATTCCTACTGACAGGGGGTGTGGCCTTGGAAAATCCTTTCCCAAACCCAGCCCCTGATTGGCTGCCTGATAAATCCTGGGCAGAGATTGTCCGTGTGTCCAGTCTCCCAGCGTTTGATGATTTCATGTTGAACTTCAGAAATAATGTAAGGCAGAAAGCTGGGTGTGTTTGCAGAGCTTTTGAAACAAAAATGTATAAAAAATTTTCTACAGACAAGCTTTGGTTCAGAAGCATTATTAACTTAAAATTGATGGGGGTTTTGCCGAAATTGTAAGTAATGCAAATCCCCTAAGTACAGTATGATACCTTATTGTTGGTGAAAGGTCTGACAGTGCCATGTGTTGATAAAATTCAGGTCTAAGATGTGTAAGCTTGATTTCTTTACACACTAGCTAAACTACTTTGTTTCTACATTAGAGTTACGGTTGAGTTCAGATATAACTTTACATTGCCATCATTCATGAAAGAATTAAAATTGGACAGGTGCTAAAAATGTTGAGGGATATGTTTCAATGAAATTCCAAGGAAACGTTTTAATGACACTTGCAGTGTTGGAATCTGAGGCTCATATTCTTTGTGTTTGAACAGTCATCATCATTGTTTCCACCAAACACTGCAAACAATAGATTAGCAGCAAACTGAAGAGCACAAAAACTATGATCCCACATAATCAGGAATTTCACCGAGTTATTGTATGCTCAATTATCTGTGTTTCAGAAATGTTATTGGATGATTGGACCCTTTTGATAGTTTAGTCTTGTTACATATGTAATATCTTTCCAGTGCTATTACTGGAGAGGGAAGGGGGCAAGGGGAATGTTGTATTCTCCCCTGTAAAAAAGGAAAGGAAAAAAGAGAAGGAAGAGAAAGAAGGGAGGAAAGGGGATGAAATTTAACTCACTAGTTTGCCTGAAACTACATTTGAATTAAACCCTGTCACTGTTAATGGTTTATCAGCTTGCTGCTAATGAATGCTTTCATTGAGCTTTGCTCCCATTCAGTATTAGACCATTTGGAAGGAATTGTCCTTTGAGGCTAAAGTTTGGAGCATTTGGACTTGGTATGAGCATGAAAGACATCTGTATTATTGTCGAGGTGGAGGGGGAAGTCACGAAGGACAAGTTTAAGAATTTGAAAATCATCAAGGGAAATCATAGACACTTAAGATCTTCATGTTCTTTTAAACCGTAGCTTTGCAAAATATATAGATGTTACTGTTTGCCATAGACACCAAGCTTTGGAATTTCAATTTCAGGTGTCCAATTCACCAAAGAAGTTTTGACTATTTTGCAGTTGGATGACTGGAAGAAACTGTATGATTCACACACTCCCCATACTGACAAGATTCCTGAACCTTGGGAACTGACACTAAACAGCATCCAGAAACTGATTGTGTTGAGAATCATTCGACCAGATAAGGTAAAGATTAGTGTGAGTGTATCAAAGTCAGTGGGGGCCAAATTAAGAGGATGAAAGTTTGATTGAGGGATTTCAACTAATCAATTTAAAACTCTGGAAAATTCATCACCGTAACACCTTTTTTATTCCCTTGTCAAACACCATTTATAAATAATATTGCATAGATTGCATAGAATCACTGCGTATCTTTGTCGTGCTATGCACTGACTGTCTTTGTCATATTGTTGTGTGTGACTATTGTATGTTTGTCTTCAGAAAACATTTGAAAAGGTAGATGTGCTACCTTTCTGAAACAGTTTCTCATTGTTGATTGAGGAAGGTGATTGAGATTGAGCTGAAATGGCATTTATGTATCTCCCCTCCTAGGTTGTGCCAGCAGTCAGCAACTTCATCGTAAATTGGATGGGTAAAGCCTACATTGACCCTCCAACCTTTGATTTGACTAGGTCATATCAGGATTCCAGCCATTCCACACCGCTTATCTTTGTCCTATCCCCTGGTGCTGATCCTATGGCTGGCCTGATGAAATTTGCTGTTGAAAAGGGTATGTTGAGAATGATCAAAATATTTCTTTAGCCATTGCACATCACATTTCACAAGAAATTGTTTTGTGACTGCAATATTGCACATCGCAGATGATTTTCAAAAAAAATATATGCCACTCTTGGAGCTTTTCCACTATGTGATTAAATCCAGCATTACATTTCATGTAAGAACATCTGCCATTAAAATACTTTCCTGAGTGTGAATGGAAATCAGCAATCTTTCCAATGTATTGCCTCCATTGCTCTCTATTGTTGATTAAATCTCTGCATGAAATGTCCATGAAATTTTTGAAGTTACTTCCTATTACTAATGGCATGATTTTCTCCCTCTCCTGCAGTGCATGAAATTTTCTTTGTAAATCTTTTCAATAATGTACAAATTTATGTTCTTCTCTCCATCCATATTGATCTTTCTATGTGTGTGATACCCCCCTGCTGTATAATTTACCTCACTCTGCACCAGGTTTTCTCAAGCAAACTAGGCAGGGTTCTCTTGGCTCCATAAATCCTGGGTTCAGTCGCAAAGGTAGCAGAAATAGTTTACTGAGAATTGACCCACCAGTGTTATCCTCACCGGATTTGATGAGAACCAGTACTCCAGAGGTTGATGAGATGACCCATACTGCTCAGGCAGTTAATGATGGTGAAGCTGACTTGATTATAGAAAGAAATTTGCTACAGATGAAAGACAGCATCAAAGATAGGAGTGTGGATAGTGAAACTGTCAAATCCATGGCAGAGTCAGAGAACGATGAAGTAACAAATCAAGCAGGTACGGATTATTTGGATACTATTGTGAAACCAATTGCTGGTGGAGACAACAGACCTCGAAGTAGCGTCCATTTTGAAGAACCAACTCAAGGTACTGTTGATTCCCCTGATCCTTCCCATGAGCCCATGCAATCCCGGCAGTTCTTGCATCCCATTCTCAAAGATGTATCATCCCAGTCTTTAAGCCTGGACGAGGCTGGTCACTCTGATGTGCACAGAATCCCATCGCAGAAAGCAGAAGCCAATTCGAAGGAAGATGCGAAGGAGATGAAACCATCAATATACCGGCCACGCCTGGCAAGGACCATCAGTCGAATCAGTCGTATGTGTCTCTGTTTACTTGCAAGCTGCTTGTTACTTGTGGGCACTTTGTCTTTAACACTGGAGTCAAGCTTATGCTTCATCAATCACACGCCCCATGTTTAGCAACACTGTTTGTTTACATGTATTGACCATTTGAGTTATCTCCATTTATTTTTTACATTTACCATGAATATTTTGAGTAAAGTTTGCTCGGAGTTTGATGTGGTTTGTATTTTATGTGGTAGGATGGCTTTCTCCTATAACATAAAACTGCGTATTTTAACCTGGTACAGGTAAGCTAAGATGTAGAAACAGTTATGAGGCATATTAACCAAATACTGAGTCAACACTAATAGTGAACTTGTCAAAAGGAAATTGGTCACTTTTCATCTAAATGGTTTTGACTGATTATGTTTTACTGTTATGAAATCTTTAATTGATATTCTATTTTGGTAAATCAAAAAGAAGCATGAGTACATGATATTAGGATCAGGGCATTCCCGAAATTGCAAATCTAGCAGAGGCAAAGATGGTATTGTGTCAGATGTAGGCTGCACCTGTTACATTAGAAAGTGGCTGTACACCAAAGCCTACACTTTGAAGTTGTAGCCATGACTTGTATTTCATTTTATCCTTGCTCTGGCAAATGAAGTGCAGTTCAAATTTCTTTATTTATTTTTATTTATTTTTTCTTTACCCTGGGGAGACCTATCAGTGTCTAAGCACTGTTTTCCGTAGGTGCCCAGCAATAACAATCTATAAAAGTTCAATAATATTAGTTCAAAATTACTCGCCAAAAATTAAAAGTCCAATAATACACCACACTAAAACAAAATACAAACATATGAGGCACATACATGTATAAAATTAAAAACAACAAAGAAGATAATGAGAAGTTAGCACAGGAAAAAACAAAACATCAAGACTAAACTTAAAACAGCAAAAACAGGGTTTAAGAATTAATGTAGATGTATGAGTTTTTAAAACTCACTACTGATGCAGGAAGGGGACACTTCAATAGTGTTGGGAGAGCATTAAGTGCGTGGGCTCCACTAACCACAAATTTACATTCATCAGATTTAGTTTTACTAAATGGAACAACAAGGTCACCATAAGAAACAGCCCTTGTACTATTCGTATGCATATAATCACCATATAAAAACATTCTGGAGTCAAGAGAAACAACATTTATAAGGTCATTAATGTACAAGGTAAACAAAAGTGGACCCAACATTGAACCCTGAGGCACCCCATAAATTACAGCAGATAGGCAGAAAAATTGTCACCAATTTCAGTAATATGCGCCACCTCACACAGTATGTGCCATGCTGGCACCAATCTTCACATAAGGATATTGTTTCTGACTGCCCACAAGAGGAACATACCATAATGTGGCCAGAGGGGTGTTTTAATCACTTCCTGCTGGGGATCGGAAACATATGGTTTATATGGGTGGCCGGGGTCTTCGAACTCGGACAAAGGAAACACGGCCCTGTAACAAAAGACCATACCCCGAACAAAAGACCAGGCTGCTGGGCATAACCGACATTTTTCACTCTCAAAAGTGGTGATAATCCAGCCTTGTTTTGAAACTGTATACCAGGGTTTGGGGCATTGAGAGCTAGCGGATTACCACCGGGACAAAAATGCTCCACCACCGCAGTGATGAGCCACACAGCCACACAGCACCGCTGCACGCTAATCTGGCCCCTATTGAAAAGAGGTCAGCAGTGCACTAAGCCAGGTTCGTGAACAAAAGACAGTTATATAACACCGCACAATCTGGGCTCTGTTTACAAGGCTGCTGGCCTGGCTGAAATATTCCGGCGTCAATGAAGGCCACCTGTCAACTTAGAGTAGCGCCTAAAGATTACTTGGTGCGGCTATAAACGACCGTTAAATGAAATGGTGAATTTTTGAAGGATTTTGAAAACGAAAAAAATGACAGTCACGCCGGCCCAGCATCATCAACATTAAAAAATGCCCCGGCATGAAGTGGTTAAAAATTAATGTAAATTTGTTGAAAATTTGTAATTTTTAAGCTTTTTCTGATTTCCTGACTCAAAAAGTAATATGAATGGGAATAAATATGTGCCTGGCCGTTTAACTTTTAAGACCAGTTCCGTAGAATGTATGTGACAAATGTTTATGCCACAGGTGAGAGCATTAGTCTGCAGCCAAGCACATATTTTTTCCCTCGTGAAACATTTTAATTTGAGTATGGAATGTTGTGATGTTACATTCTGCCATTTTTATGTTCATGGTTTTACTTTCACTTTGTTTCCACAGAACTTATCATGCTTTGTTCTTGCTTACCACTTTATTGTGTCGAAGCTTTTAACATTTCTCCTTTTGTAGCCAGTGTTTACTTTGTAGACTTTAACAACACAGGATTTGCATGTTTGCTTTCAGCACAAGCCTCTAACACATTCCTATCAGTGTGTGCTTTGCGTGCTTTGTTCCACTTACCTTTATTAACCGCATGCTGCTGGCCGGAATTTGAAGTTGGATGACGTATACTCTGGGGATTTTTAAGATTTTTTATTTTAAAAATTCTTCAAAAAATCATTACTTCATTTGCTGGACATTTACACCCATACAAAGGACTGTCTGGTAGCTACTCTAATCTGACTGACAAATTCTATTGGTTTCCCGAGTATTTCAGCCAGGCTTGTAGCCTTGTAAAAAGAGCCCAGATTGTGTGGTGTTATGCAAGTTTCTTTTGTTCCTGAAACCGGCACAGCGCAATGCTTGCCTCTTTTCAGTAGGGGCCAGATTAGCATGCAGCGGTATTGTATCACTCATTGCTGGAGCACTTTTTCCCCGGTGGTAATCCGGTTGCACTGAATGCCAAAATATAATCTTTCAAAACAAGTACGGATTTCCTCCGATATTGACAACTGAAAAAATGATGGCAATTCCCAGCAGCTCAGTCTTTTGTGCCGAGTATGGTCTTTTGTTACAAGGCCCAGCTCTTCTGTCTGGTTGCAGGCTCCCCAGTTTCATTTATTCAACCTATGTGCCCGAAACCGGGTCCCCCGGCAGCATGTGGTTAAGAAGTCTTTTATGATTACTTTCATCACCCTAATTGCTAATTTCTTATGTGGGCTAAAATGTCGAGAAAATTGTTACTTAATATTGTTTGTTCTATGAATTGATAGAAAAGTAGGAATGGCAGCTTATTGCAGAGGTTTCAGCTTACCACCATTGTTGGTGGATGCTGGGGTTGATTACTAATTGGGCGATAATGAAACCTCCCTTGGTTGTTGATAGAAATAAGTGGTTTACACTTATTTTATGCATGCAGCCTTTTTATAATCACTTAGATGGGAGGAATTTCCTTTTTTGTGTGTACAGCTGTAATAATTTCTGTTGCATGTTACACTCTAGGAATGGGTGGGACAGGACTTCAGACAATCTCACTTGGACAAGGTCAAGGACCAATCGCTGCCAAGATGATTGATGAGGTCAGAATCCAACAATTGCATTCAAGTTGAAGTCTGTAGAATTTCTTCCCTATAACAGTTCTAGTCATGCACTTCCACTTAAACCTTTTTCTGATGCAGTTCAGAGTTTTGCCGTTCTCTGTAGTTTGTTTTGTTACCTATAGATGTTTTAAAGTGTTTTAAGCATTTTAGGGAGTTTTCCAATTGTGCAAAAATTTACCTGTTTAAATTTCATCAAGTGATTTCTACTGTCCATGTTTAAATATATAGTAACTAGGATAATAATATTAGAAGTTATTGAGCATTTTTATAAAATTCACGTTCACATCATACTTGAAATAGTGATTGTTGAGTCCTATAAGAACCCCATTACCAAACATGTGAATGTTGGTGTTCAGTTGAAGCATGAAAGAAGGACACAGAAGGAGTTTGAACTGTCTAGGCTATAACATCTGGCCAATTACTGCTTTCTGGTATGCCAGATAAGCCCATAGCCTGAGGGCAGTGAGCACTTGCTATGCATCATCTGTTTCACAACCATGAGACCCCTTTGTGTTCTGAAGTATAGGAACTTGAATTTTCATGCCATAGTTGCTGCTTGGTATGATCTCATAATAACATCAAATTTAATGTTTACACAGTTGCTTGTGTTAGGTCCTGTGCTGTAACTGTTCATGTGCAGTTAGTGCCCCTCTTGAACACTTCTTTGGGAGTTATTTTGGGAATAAATAGTCAAGTTGTTTATAAGATTTTGTGTTTATTTGAATCATTTTTATTACATCATTTATGCAAAAATGTATTTTACAAGATATCATGATCACAAAAAAGCACATTTGGTTCGCTATGAGCTTAGTTTTCCATTGGTGGTCAACGTGTTGTGGCCAGTCTTAGCCAAATTTGTACCAAAAGTGATGTTTTGGAGGGATAAAAATTAGAAACATTGCATGGATAATGGAACATTGGCAAAGTAGGTCTATCGTTAAGGATTTTTTTTCACTATATCTTGGTCACAGCGTTAAGTTGTAGTTGATTGTAAGCAAAACACCACAAAACATTGCTAGAATTTTAGTGGCCCTACTTATATGGCTAAGGTACAGGCAGTAATTGTGCATGTTTGGAACTTGTTCGATTTATTTGTCTGATTGGACGGCGATGATCATCAAGTACTTTGAAGTGCCAGAGTTGTAACTTCATCTGTGTCCTTCCTCCATGGTTAAATTACTACAAATCTCCTTTTTGTTTTCTTTTTTTCAGGCTGTGAAAAATGGAACCTGGGTGGTTCTTCAGAACTGCCATCTAGCAACCTCCTGGCTGCCTACTCTGGAAAAGATCTGTGAGGAAGTCATTACAGATGTGGACCAAACCAAGCCATCATTCCGGCTGTGGCTCACCAGTTACCCATCACCCTCCTTCCCAGTATCTATGCTACAGAATGGGATTAAGATGACTAATGAACCACCCAAGGGGTTAAGGGCCAACCTGCTCAGATCTTACCTCAATGATCCCATTTCAGATCCAGCCTTTTTTGATGGGTGCAACAAACCAGAGGTGAGTTTCAAAGGAGATCAAGAAGTTGCTTCATCTGAGGCAAATTTGACATTACATGTCCTTCATTATGTATTCATTTTTAACAGCTGTGACATTAATTTTCTGTTGTGCACTCATTGTTTCCATGACCTGGTTTGTTTTCCACACTTTGTTCATGCTAGCATAAAAGCACATTAGCATAAAAGTGTTTTCCTTAAATTCTCTGAGTAACCCAGTTCAAATCCCACCTGTCTTAGTTTCTGTTTAATATTGTGGGTTTGAAAACTGGGCTTTTTTTAATACTTTGCATGGAGTTATACTTCATTGACTAAGACTTTTTGGCTACATTATCCTATCAGTGATTAAAATTGACTCTTCAGGTCTTTGACTACTTGCAAGAAAGATAGACCATGTGCTCGCATGGGATTTGCAGTTACTTCTATTCATTTCTATTTCACAGCTGTGGAGAAAACTCTTGTTCAGCCTTTGTTTCTTCCATGCATTGGTTCAGGAGAGGAGGCAGTTTGGTGCACTGGGATGGAACATTCCTTATGAATTCAATGAGTCAGACCTTAGAATAAGTGTCCGCCAGCAACAGGTTGGGAACCATCAGTGAAAAACTGTGTTTTCAAAGCTAGTAGAATCTTTAAAATTAAAGTATTTAAGGAACAGAAAAATAAAAGCATAAATAGTTTAAGATGGAGGCTTTGATCATGTGAAACTTCTCATTGTATTGTTTTTGGCACAGATAACTTAGCCGTTGTTATGCTTTCAAATTGGTGTTTTATGATGAAAATAGAAAGTGTCAGCATCAAATTGTTGAGGAAAACTACCATTCACCTTTGGTATTCCATACACACAACATGGTGACTGCGATTTATCTTCAGTTCAGACCTCAGCCATTACTATGTCTGACTGATCTTTAATGTATGCCAAATCTGCCAAGATGTAATAATTTCAACATCCAAAGGTAAGTGGTTACTTATGTCTGCATGACGATTTTTATCACTGCTTCACTTTCTGTAAGTTAATTGTGACTGAAAGTCCAAAGCTCTGTGCCTTGCTTAGTTATTGTTTACCCCTTTAGGTGATTGGGCACAGCCTGGTGACCAACTATAGTACAATGCAATCAAAAGTTAACTCTATAAAAACAACTGCAGAAAAAAAGGGAAAAGAATTTACATTTGCATTTGCAGATTTCACATTTTGACTGCTACTTTTTCCCCTCTGCAAATGCGCAGTGAATCTGGTACGAAAATGATGCAAAAAATTTGCAAATGGCATGCAAAAAATCTGCAAATATAATGCAAACACTGTATGATAATAATGCAAAAGCTGTGCAAAAACAGTGCGAAAACATTGTGAAAAGGTGTGAAAATGTTGGTGAAAAATCTGCTCGTCTAGGCCGGATAGATAATGGACGATGTCGAAGTCAGAGGCACAAAGCAAACACACTCTCAACGGATTTGAGTTGTGGTTGTGTACTGAGCCTGTGTGTGGGAACTAAAATTGGTCACTGAGCACTTGTTGTGCGCATGGATCACTTTTGTGTACAAACACGTGGTGGCCTGACCCCCCATACACACAATGCAGTAAATTGATTTCTAGACCCAGGACCACCCTATTTTCATCAATTTTTGTACGAATGGATAGGGTTTGAGTTGCCCGAACCCTCATCAAACATTCTGCAAACAGGGTCAAGATTTTTGGACGTTTGATCCACTAAAATGAGCATTTTTTAAGTGGAATCTTAGAGGCTTTCTGGTACATCTACAAGAAACTAGGTATTATTTTTTAAAAGAATGGGTTGGAACACCGAGCTTTAGATTGTTAATATGGGCGCATTTGACAGCTGACTGATGAAGTTCACTGTGATTTTCCGAATGGTGGTGGCCGTGGCCGGGTGGGTGTGCATGCATGGCGCCCGGTCATCATGGCGTCTGCACCCGGTAGCCTCACACGTGCCGCCATACACGGGTGGATACGGACTTCCTTATAAGATTTTGTCTATGGTAACCACTGTTTTTATTGGCCTTTTTTCCAAGATAGATAAAACAATTGTTATGATATGTGGTGGCTCTTCTCACTGTGTTCCTCTGAATTCTCACTAAAAAACTGTACAGTCAAGCACAAATAAAGTGTGGTTGGGGATGTTTTTGGCAACTGTTAAGCTAATGTACTTGTGAATTCTATACTTTGAAATTGATTTTGTTGGGTCTGGTGTTAATTTCCTTCGCAATGGGGTAAAAGGTGTTAACATTTTCCCATTTGTGAAAAATGTGTGAAATTTTTCGCACTTGTGAAAAATTTGCCCACTTGAGAAAAGTTTTTGCACTTGTGAAAAACTGGTGTGAAAATTTTTCCCATTTGTGAAAAGAAGGTGTGAAAATATTTCCCACTGAGGGGAAAATTTTTCACAGTTTGTAAAACGAATATTTATTTTCTCGAATGGGGGAAAGTGTGAAAAATTTTCCCACTTTTGAGGTTAATTTTCAATTGCACTGTACTGCAGTTTTAAGTGATGTCATCAAATTGAAAATCGATATCGGCCATTCACGCCGTCTTATTCCATCTAAGTGAATGTAAAAATTATGTGCCTTAGGGAGGTGTGAAATGAGTACATGGGCAATAGTGAAGTGCTCTGTAGCTGCATACAATGTTCATTAATCTTATATGTTTTCCTTTGTAGATGTTCCTGAATGACTATGATGATGTACCCATGGAAGCTATCTCTTACCTGACAGGACAATGTAACTATGGTGGGCGTGTCACCGATGAACGAGACCGCCGGCTAATCATGAGCCTTCTGAGCAACTTCTATAATCAAGACATCCTAAAGACAGAGAATTACAGCTTCTCAGAGAGTGGCAACTACAAGTGTCCAGTGTCTGGGCCATACCAGAGCTACATTAAGTACATCAGGAGTTTACCTTTGACCCCTCATCCCGAGGTTAGAAAGAAAATAGATTTTAATCATAAGAGAAAATAGTCTGTTGGGCCAGTATGGCGTAATCAGGAGATTGTCATTTTTAAGAATTGTTTCCTGAATTTCCTAAATTCAGAATGTTGGCCTAGCGGTGATTACACAGGCTGTCCTTGCATGCAGAACATTTTTCATTTTGACTGGGAACTTTATTATTTCTTTTTTATTTCTGCACTGTCATCAATTTTTTTTAAAGTATTAATTGGCAGGCTTGTATGCATCATGAATAACGTCAACTGCCCCATCAAAATCTGTTACATCTGTACTGAAAGAGGCCCATAATGTAACATAGAGCCGGATACCAGGTTGGATACCAGAACTTTCCTGCTGGGTGGAATGTGCATGTATGGGATGAGTTCCAGGGTGATTTTCAAGATTTTCCGTTTTCAAAATTCTTCAAAAATTCATAACTTCATTTACTGGATGTTTACACCTACACGAATGACTGACTGGTGGCTACTGTAACCTGACAGGCAGTCTCCATTGCCATACCTGCCGTCCAGTATAGAGAGCCCAGATTGTGCGGTGTTCCATAATTTCCTTTGTTCCTGAAATTGGCCCAGTGCGTTGCTGACTAGCAATGATGCCTTTTCAAATGTGGCCGGATTAGGGTGCAGCGGTACTGTATTGTTGGAGTGCAGGAGCACTTTTGTCCCTGCTGATAATCTGCGGGTGCTGAATGCCACAAAGAGTGGTAGAGTGTTTCAAAACAATGACGGATTACCTCCGCCAGTGCCAGCTAAAAATGATGGCAATTCCCAGCAGCGGGTCTTTTTCTCCGAGTGTGGTCTTTTGTTACAAGGCCCAGCTCCTTTTTCTGATTTTGGGCACCCGGCTATGCATACAAACCCAAGGTACCCAGTACCAGGAACCCCGGAGGCAAGTGGTTAATGATTTTTGAGATAGATAAATTTTTTTATTTTACCGTAATATAAGGGGAAAAATGTCAGCTTGCAGTATTTTTGCATCAAGCACTATGCTCATGTGTACACCACGGGAGTACAATGTCATTGAAAATTGGGAAAAGAAATCCAAGTTGGTTATAGCAACATCTGGTTTTTAAAAAAAAATGATCCAAACTAGTGTTTTCTGTTATATGTGTGTGCGATATGTAGGTATTTGGTCTGCATGAGAATGCAGATATCACTAAAGACCAGACCGAGACACAACAGCTATTTGAAGGCATTCTACTGACACTGCCGAGACAGGTAAGATCATTATCTCCAGAAATGTCCAAATCAGATCACTGGTGTCAAAACTGCCCCATGAAACAAAGCAAATTTAGGGATTGGTTTTTCCACTGACAACTTCGTGTACACTTTAAGAAGTAATGTCCAGAATCTTTTTGGAGTTATTTGTGCAAAGCTATTTAATGCATACACTTTTGTCTTGAATATTTTTTTGTCTTGAACATGAGAAATATTTAGATGGATCAATTTAGAGTGTGTTGAAAGTCCAACCGAGCCACTAATCCAGTCATCTCAGTAAAGTAATCCAAATAATCAACTTGAAGATTTATTCCTACCTAAAGAACTCTATGAAATAATACAAAATAATAATATAGGTATCCTTTATCGACAGTACAACAAACTCATCCTTATCTATTAAAGGAAGATTAATGAATCAACATTATAGTTATTTTTAAGCAGTTGTACAATAAATAAATCATGATCTAAGCTGTTCCCCCAAAATATGTGTAAATGGGCCCACCATTTCGTGTGTTAAATCAGTTTTTCTTTTTGTTTGGGTACCTGGGTGGTCTCTTGACTGTTCAGGTTGTCCTTGCACACCACCCCTGAGTTGGTAGGCATGGTAATATGTGGACCTATCACTCAGCAACTGGAAGTTCATATTGGGTTGTTAACCTGTCACAGGCCTGTCTGCCTCACACTGCATAGATGGTCAAGGGATTGCCTCAATCTAGGCCAAGTTGCCATTTATGGTATTTAGAACGAATCGTAAGGATACGTACACCTGAAAATACCACTGTCTTCATAATCTAATAAAAGAGCAGATCTATAGTAAAGATTGCGGTAACACCATGTATTTATCTCTTCTTTGAGTATGTGTGGTTCTGAGAAGAACCGGGGAATAACTCCACGTTTCGAACAGTGTACTCTGTCCGTCTTCAGGAGACTGCAGGATTCTAACTGGGAGTGGAGCTTATATGGTGTAGAGAGGGATCCAGATGTAGGGATTAGCTTGGTGAGGCGTTAAGGCGGGAACAGTGATGGCGGGAACAATGGATGCTGCACTGGATCCTGGGGCTGCATGCCCTATGTGTGTGTTTACCGGAGCGTGTCAGTTGGAGTTGGCATTGGGAGAGTGAATAGCTGGGTGCCAAGGGGTATAGGAGACCCATAGGCTGACTGAGGGGGAAACCTAACTAGGGAGTCCTAGGGTATAGGAGACCCATTGGACTGGGATGTGAGGATGGGGCGCCAGATATCGCTGATGTTGAAGCCGATGTCTTGGGGAACTGTGTCGTGCTTGATGATTTCCATGGCTTCTCTAATGCGGCGGGGATACCATCGTTCGATGCTGGTGATAAGTTCAGCTTGGCTCCAGTTGATTTGATGGTCTTCAGTGTGGGAGTGCTTAATTATTGATGACTTTTCCAGCTCTCCCTTCCTACCATGGGCTTTGTGCTCGTTGATTCGGGTAGGGAGGTCCCTGCCCGTCTCGCCGATGTACACTTTGCCGCATTGGCAAGGAATTCTGTACACTGTTCGAAACATCGAGTTATTCCCCGGTTCTTCTCAGAACCACACATACTCAAAGAAGAGATAAATACATGGTGTTACCGCAATCTTTACTATAGATCTAGTTTCTTTCACCATGAAAACCTTTAAGTCTTATAAAAGAGCAGATGTTTGATTGTTATGTTTGATTGTCTTTCTCATAATGTATAATCAATTAAGGCTGATTAAGACTTAAGGCTATATGTACAAGTACAATATGGAAAACGCACACCATTCATTATCAAAATGCAAGAACTAAACAATACTTTATCAAGACAAGTTAGGATCTTTGAATTATATAACTTTCATTCAGTATAACAAAATGAGCACACATTGTATATGAAAATCATAAAACTAAGCTCACACGTATAGTCTGCTAGCAGATATGACAGATACTGCTCCTTGAGTCCACTGCAGGTTCAAAACCTGTTGCTGATTTCACGAAACCTGGCATAACTTTGAACCCTGTGTAAGCCGTGTGCCACAAATTTATGCCGTAGCTGCTCTATATACTTACGATCAATTTCATAAAAAGTTACGTAGCTGCACCACATTTTAATGATGTTAAATTTCTTGGATGAGGACAAAACGGATTTTACGATGGCTGTTCCTTTCCAATGTAACAGCTGTCACCAAACAGTCATTGAATCACTTCAGCCTGCCATTTTAAACAAGTTTTTGTCTTTTCTTCGTTGGAACCGGACAAAAAAATCTTGCAGTTTTCTTATTACCTTCTATAACAAAGCTGTTTGTTTCTCCTGTAAGCCTAGTTAAGTTCAGCAATGACAAGCCTTAACCAAACACAATAAGCTAGTCAAATCGTTCATTTCGCTTTGTTTGGCACAACTTTCATCACCCAAAATGACTGTGTAATTATGCCATAATTCGTTGCGTAAGTCACGTGTGCACTCACACAGTGGGTAAGTCTTGTGAAATCTGTCTTAATTTTTTGCGCAACTTATGCAATAAAACGTGGTGTAAGTGGAATTACACCATTGCATAAAGTTTCGTGACATTGGCTACAGTTCATCAGCATGTTTTAGTTTCAAATCAAACTTAAAACATAATTTCCAAGCTTTCAATAGTGTATATACAAACCTTCATTGTCTTCCACCCCATCATGTGGAGCTTCAAGTACCCATGTGCAGTTACCCAAACATTCAAATGCCACAAGCTTGTGCACAAAAAATTATGCAAACTCTGTGCATACATTTAAGTCAGTTTTGAATTTGAATTAATAATTGAATTTTGCATTGCATTCTGGGACATTGTTCATCATATATCTGTATGCTGCTGTACAAATGCCTTTGGTGGCTATCCTGCATGCAACTGTGTAAACCTTTTAATAAAAGGTTATTACCCATAGTTTAAAGAATTGGATCCAAATTTTGCTACAAAATCATCAAAAAGGTAGTCCCATAATCTGTTGCTGGAGTGCTCGTGATGTACATTGCCTAGTCTTCATGACATGGTCCCTGTGTTATAAGCAATAAAGTATTGTGCTGCAAAGTTACATTTTGTGAGATTTTGTGAAATGGGCTACTGAAGTGCACACAACATTTTACATCATGCTATATAGAGATAGTGGTAAGTGCAAGGTGCGCTTTGTCTTATTGGTACATATAGTTTGCAGATTAGTCGAACATTGCACATTTTTGTTGAGTTTGTTCCCAGACAATTCCACATTTTTTATGACATAGCACACATATCTTTCCACAGTGGTCTTTTAATGTGATTGGTTCATTGATTGATTCAGTTGGTTTGAGCTAATCTTAATGAGATTTAAAGGTTAATATATGACTAAAAGTTAAAGAACAGACTTCAATCACTTTAGTTGTTATCTGTGATTAGATGCTAGTCTCCAGTGTTAGTCTGAATATGTTTTTTTAACATATCACTTGACTTTCAATTTCTTTTCCCAGAGGAGAATATTTTGGAGGGAATGCCTTTTCACAATTGCCTTTTATTCTAAATCATCAAACTGGGTGTAAAGCTTTAAGCCGTTGTGAAGACTTTGAATACTTTGTAAAATTTGGTCACATGAAATAACCTCAACCATTTGTCAATAATATAATAGTATTTTCTTGATTAGCAGAATTTCTGTTTGGACGTTACAAGATGTGATTCTTTTTTAAGAAAATTTAATAGCTGTATCTACGTTAATTGTTGAATTGTCTGTTCTTCTCAGTGGGAGCTACCTTTTTTTTTTAAAGTTCCTAAATGGTCGAAATCTCTGTGAGGCATTTTTGTGTTTGAACCATTCTTCTCTCCTTTTCCACCATAATGCTCATGTCAACTTGTGATGGTCATTGTTATACTGCAACCTGTTGCTATGGAAACTTATGCCGTACAGACTGCTGAGGTAGCACATTCAGTATATTTTCCTGTTTGCTGTGATAAAATTGTTTGTTGTGTTATTTTACTTGTTTTTGTTGATTGTATTTTTATTTTTTTACTGTATCTGTTTTTTTAGTTTTATGGTGTTTTTCACTAAAGTTTGTCGTGTGAATGCCAGGAAAAATAAGTCTAAATGCCTTTTTCATTTTGCTGCTTTGGCTGTTAAGTTTTAGACTTACTTGAATTCTGAATAATCATTTATATCTTTGCAAGTATCTGTGCAAGAACAATGGCAAAATCTGTGGCACTTTGTAGTGAAATGTTATCAAATTCTGTCATCATTTGAATTTTGTCCCATTCAAATTGTTCAACAGAAAGCAATAGTATGCCTCATCACTGTTGAAAAAAGTGACATTTCAATAGGCCTGTTGATATGGAAACCAATAGATTGTGCTCTCTTTGTCCGGTTTCCAAGAAACAGCATTGATGCAAAATTGCCTCAGTTTAGCATAAAAACAAAGGAAACTCAAAGTAAAGATATAAAGCTTCCATTTTTATTGATAGTTTTGGAGATATTGCCCAAGTAAAGTAGGTTAATTTTGCAAAGAGTTCGAACTTTCACTTAAGTTGAATCGTTTTATTTGATATTGTTCTGGAGGTTTTTAACTGTTTGATACAATCAATGCAAAGAGTATTTTTTTAAGTATTACAAAGAGGGTCCTAGTCTCCAAGTCCACATTTTCATTACCCTGTGTAGATTCTTACGAAGATGCTGTTCTCTGAAACTCACTTAGTAGAATATGTTTCAAAGGTGAAACTATAAAACAGATGTGCTCAGACACTGTCAATGTTTGATTTGCTGTATCAAAGTTACTTGAACTGTCACATGCAAAGTTCAACCTGCTTCTGTTCAAAAACTTTGGCAAATTTCTGATGACCAAGCCTAATGTCTCTGCTGCTTTCTCAAAGATGTCTCAGATGTAACACTAATTGGCATTAACAGTGTTCTGTACATGAAGCAGGCTGTGGCACGTGTTTTTGTGACTGTTATGAGCTTATTCTGACAGTCAGTCACCGTAACTAATCATTGCCAAACTTTCCCTCTAACTATTTTTGTGTTCTTTTTTTGCTTCACATGCTGTGTTTGCTGTCTCTGTCTCACCATTTCTGTGTGCGTGTGTTGCTATTTGTGCTGTGCTCGCACAGACACCACGCGATGGCTCAAGTCGTGTTGAACGTGTACTAAGAAGTCAACGCAAGGATCAGGTAGACAGTGGCTAACCAACAGAATATTCCTGTTTATCAGAGATAACAGTAACTGTTAGACAAAAGGAATATGTTCTTGGGTTACTGATTGAAATACTGATGAAATACAAGAATGTATTATTAGATTGCCCCATGTTCTTGCACGCCTTGCTGTTGATGCTTATTTGTGGAAGTATAGTTTGATTAGTCAGTTTTTTGGTGCTTACTCCTTATTAGGTACTTTCATATTTGGTAATGTAAGCAAGTGACAACCTTTTTCATTTTATATCACTTCTCTTAAACTTATTTCCTTTTAATGCCACTTTTTACCATTAAAATTTTTTCCTAAACTTTCTAAATTATGTATTTTCTTTTTCTTGGAAAATAATTAGTGTGGACAGCCATGTATGTTGATTCCTTTTAGCCTGCTTTTTATTTGTATTTATTCTCAAGTCGGTGTCATTTGATTAAAATTAAATTAATATCTTTATGTTTGCTTTGTATTCTCAAACAGTAGAACCTTAAAGCTCTTGTCAGAGTGTGAAACATTAAGAACAGACCTTTTTCCTAGTGCTCCAGGAAATTCATGTTTGTTGATCATATATTTGTTGATCATAACAGGCATCTGGAGTAGGTAGAACTGCTCAACAGATCATTGAAGACTTGGCAACTGATATCCTCTCCAAAATCCCTCCCAACTTTAATGCGGAAGAAGTCAAGGTAAGATACCTCTCATCATGGCCAGTGAACTTCAAAATTCCTGAGTGATTGTTGTGTTCATATCAGCATCTTCCATTTACTGTGTTATATGAATGATGACTTGGAAATAAGCCATTTATCAGGAAAAGGTGAGAAATTCAAAAAGCATTTTTCTCCAGCTGAATTCATTGCAGCCAGAATCTCATTGACTCTCTCCAGAACATTTTCCTTGGGTTTTATGTATTTATTTGAAATAATGTATACAGAAGCACAAAAGAAATACACAAGAATAAACAAACAAATTGACCGGACTGTTTTGCGGTCTTGTGCTGGTTTATATTTGTAGACCAAGTTTCCTGTCCGCTATGAGGAATCAATGAACACTGTGCTGGTTCAGGAGCTGATACGGTTTGATCGGCTGATCACCGTCATCCGTAGCAGTTTGCTGGACATCAGGAGGGCATTGAAGGGACTGGTGGTCATGTCAGCTGACCTGGAAGATGTCTTCAGTAGCATGATGGTGGGCAAGGTATGATAATTGACTGAGCAGACAGAGGTTTTGAGTTTGGCTCATGTGTATAGGTTCATGCCCATAGATACCATCATGCTTGTGTTACTTGGCTAAGAATACTGTCATTGCTTCTCTCCTAGTGCCCCAGCCAGGATTATAAACATATACCTATGAGGGTAGAGAACAATGTGTACTAATTTTGAGCTGCTGCAGAAAATATATTATGGCCCACTGTTTAAAAGACTTTTCGATTATTTGCTCTGATTTGGGGGGTATGATTTTATTGGATCTACCGACCGTTCTTTCTTCTGTAGCTTCTTCTTGCAACACTAAATATTATTTGAGTCAAAATTTAAGACTGAAAAATTCTTGATTAGATTTCTGAACAAAATGATGCAATTTTTTTTTTAATTTATGAAGCTGTAATTAATGTACTACATGTAATTATCTAACACAATAGCCCAGTTGCATTAAAAAGACATTCATGTTCTTAATACTTAGTATGTTTTACTTATTTAGTTATTTTGAATACAGTTAATCTTGCATGAATTCAGTAGGTTACGTGGGACCTGATGGTCCTTTTGAGTATGATTGAAAATGTCAACTTTTTGCCATAATAGTTAATATTCTTGCTAGACCAAACTTCTAACCAAGCTCATGGTTTCTGTCATTAGGTTCCAGCCATATGGGCAGCTAAGTCTTATCCATCATTGAAACCTCTAGGAAGCTATATCACAGATCTGATGGCCAGATTGCAGTTTTTCAAGGTACACGTATTTTGTAATGTAGATTAGTTGTATTGGACTTCTTTGTTAGTGAACATAATCCTGCGAAGATATTCTTACCTTAATCTTATTGGATTAGCCCTTGACTTTTTTCTTTTGCTGCATACAAGTTAAATGTTTTTCGTGCATGAAAGTTGTATTCTGTTCAAAACATTTTGAAAAGAATTCTAAAAAGAGAACTGTTTATCTCCACCTTGGTTACATTTAGGCAAGGTGCCAAATAGTGGTTAATTTAAACATATCTGTTTTGGGTAAGTAATAGCACCAAGGTTGTGCCTACTTGGAATCTCAAAAATGGTGAATTAGTGTAAGCTGAGCCTATGATAATCTCCCCTGCTTGAACAAGCCGTGAAGTAACATTTGAATGCAAAGTAACATTTGACTTGACTTCCTGGAGTAATTTATTCACATTGATCATTACGTAAGTAAGTCCTGCACGCAGTGTTCATGGCTGGCGATCACGGACATCATTTTACCTGTACTTATGCCTACATGATTTGTACACAAAACACATAACTGAAAGTATGAACATACCTGCCATTTTCACCTGAAATCATTGCTTCTGAAAAAGTGAATCTAAAATCCATGCAGCTCAAATCGACAAAGTCAGTCTACATGTACTGTCATGATTCTGGAAACATCTTGTCTCCAAATTACACTGTCCAAACTACTGTTTGGACAGGAATACTACACACGCCTATATTTTTGCATAGGCTTTTTTCAAGACACAAGGGCGTGGATAGCAATATGCATGGATAGCTTTGATGGTAAACACTTCTTCAGACCTAGAAACAATGTAAAAGGGCAGACAAGCATGATTGCATTCACACAGCTTTACGCTTAACATTGTCACTTTATTATTCAGCCACTCTTACGTGCTTATTACCCATTTGTTTTTACATAATTTCAACAAACACTGGTAGCACTCACAAATAAACCATTTTTACCTATCAAACTTACTCTGGAGGAACGGTTATTATTATTTGTCAAACGATGATGTGTTGTACAGTCATTTGCAAAAGTTTAAGATCACCTGGAATTTTATTGGTCTTTCTGTCACTGAGACTGCATTACATTGTCTCACTAATTAATTCACATGTTTTTACAGTGATTCATAACATCAGTGTAGTGCTATATACCCATTTGAATGAAATTTTTGCAAAGGCAGGTCTTGTATGACATTTTTGTCTGTAAGGCAGCATGGGTAAAAAAACAGTCTAAGTAATCAAAAATAAAGTGGGCATACTACATATTAGACTGCTAACATTTCAAATCTTGGAACTGTTGTCAAATAGCTGTTAAACAAGATACTAAGGTTACACATTGAAAATAAACATTAGTTGCCATGATTGATTGGTTTAAGTTTGGTTTTTCTTCAGGTTAATGCAGTTTGTATGGGTGGTCCTAAAATTTTGCAAATGACTGTAAAGTATGCACACATACAATCAATGACATGCATGCAGCGGCCTTGCTGGAACGCCATTCATGGGGTGCAGCCAGCCAGTCAGTGTTTTCTTGCAAGCATGCTTTCATAACCTGAACCCCAGGAAGCTGGAGGTAACTACAGTTGGTTTCGTGGGTAACTTGAGCCACATTTTCATCTGGTAGAGTGGGCAGTGCTGGCGTAATTTTCTGGTCTGAACATGAGCATATTTCAAATTAAGGACTTCTATCTAAATTCAGCTCAAGGGCAATGTAATTCAGATAAACTTTTCCAATGTCTGAGCATACCCTGTATCTTTCACTGACTCAATAATTCAGAAACTCCACTCAAGCCAGTCATCTGTCACTGTGTTGGTCAGTCAATCTTGAGTACAGTAAGCCATATATCTTAGTTTTGATAGCTTTTCCCAGAACACTTACAAATGCTGTTGTTATTATATGTTGTTAACCAATCCACTTTAATTATTTTTCATCAATTATCAAGTCATCGTCTTCCACAATTGTGTTTTCATACAGGACTGGATCCAGTCAGGTATGCCATCTGTCTTCTGGATGTCAGGATTCTACTTCACCCAGTCTTTCTTGACAGGAAGCATGCAGAACTATGCCAGGAAATATAAGATCCCTATCGACCAGTTGGGCTTCCAGTTTGAAGTAATGGATCTGGAAACATCCATGCCCAGCAGACCAGTAAGTGTTTCATTAATGCTTTCAGCTTAAAATAGTTACAACTACTTTACATCAAGTCCTTGGGTTCTTTAATCTGAGCACAAGTAAATGAAGTGGTTGGATTGGGCTGTTTTATTTCAAAATTGATACTACTCTGCACGCCTTTTTTTAAGACACAATAAATTGATGTGTAAAAGCTCTATTTGAACACTTAAGTTGTGCTCATTGGAATCTGTCAGAAGAATTATAGCGCTAATTGTTTGTGACCAATTAAAAAAAAGCTTTGGAACCCTGTGCTGTTTTAGGTTGAGATGTACAGGTGTTTTATCCTGTACAGCATTTTAAGTAAGCTAGATCATACCCAACACTGCCCCAGATTCTAGTGCTTCTATTGCAGGTTTTTCTTAAGTGGCATTTAAACAAGAAAGCAGCCAACTCCTAATATCTTTCATTGTTTGATATATACAATGTGTTATTAGTCTAACAAGTATGTGGTTATATGGTAATTACTACTTAAAATACTGTTACTGAGATGGGTAACTGATAATATCCATTGTGTGTTTGTAATGCAGTACATATACCTAGTGGTCATTGTAAAGGGGTCACCATTTCCTCTGATATACGTCACAGGATGGATAGCAAAATAATCACTATCCCCAGCAGATGTTGACATATGTAAGCTAGTTCTGGCCTGATTAGCCGGGGCCTGTTGAAGCCTATTCATGGTTGGCTTTGGTGACAAAGTTGTGTGCATCTGCACTGGAAACAAGTGTCCGTGAATTGTGTAATTAATTCATTGACATGTTAGTGCATGTTTTTGATACCAGCTTACTCAATCAATTGGTATTTGGCAATTATTTGTCACAGAAAATGTCACAGACTGGAGTTCAAGTATAAACAGTGTTATTATTGTAGACAGATCTCATACAAAATAGAGACTGTGATACTTGACATGAATTTTCTTACCTTGTCTTCTTCAGGTGGATGGAGTCTATATTAAAGGTTTATTCATTGAGGGAGCCAGATGGGATCGGTCCAGGAAACTTCTTGCCGAGTCCTTACCCAAAATCCTGTATGATATGCTGCCTGTTGTATCCTTTGGTACTGATCAGAATAATCCTTATGCAATATGGCTACTTTAAAGGTTTGTTTTTTTGTGGGAGGGGTTAATCCAATAGCGAGATATGAAGAAAATGTTTACTAACGGGAACATGTGCAGTTGTTTAGGATGTAGCTTTGCAAATACATGTATATGAAAATTCTCTCTGAGTTAGATTTAGAGGACTGCTATAAAAAAACATCAAAATATCAGAATTCCCATCTGGATTTTATCATTATAGAAGAAAGTAAAACAGATAAGGATCTCACTGAGCAGATTGAAGCCCCCAAATCTACTGTAATTTCAATGGCATAAATCTCAAAATATGAAGTTTTAACTGGTTGTACAAAGATGCATGTCTGAATCCTGGACTGTTTACATTTGGCCTTCACCAAATTGTACATGCTTCATAGCTAGAAGTTATGAGTGGATAAAAATAATAATTAATAACAATTGAAAATTTATAATGCACTGTTTCCATAAAAATGATCAATGGTGCAGTACAGGTACAACTTAAGGAATTAAATGGATATTTAAGTAATAAATGAATGTCAACTCACTAGTACCCAAACCGCAGTATGGGCAGACGTCAGTCCTGCCAACAGGGTGAAATATTTTACCTAGACCTACCCCTGTTGGCATCGGTGATGTCTCGATCTTTCCCGGGTACAAACACCTCTAACCCTACCTAGGCTATAAGAGAGCTAACTACCAGACATTGTGACACTAAAATTATTTAATCATAGGTGAACCTACATTAAAACTAAAAATAATAAACCTACCAGATAAAACTGATAAAAATCAAATATCTTGCAGTGCTACATCGTCGTGCAAATGCATCATTAAGAAGACAAGTTTTAACTTTACATTTGGAAACGACAAGACTCTGTTCACTCTGAATGTGCCATGCCAAGGCATTCCACAACAAACGAGCAGCTATTGTAAATGCTCTGTCATGAAGTGTAGGTAACATTTTACCACAAGGATAACTTAACAAAGGGCTGTTGTTTGCGAACCTGAGTTGATATCTAGACTCCATTTTCATAATGACGATATCCTGTCAATAGCTAGGAGCAAGATCGTGTATGGCTTTGTATGCTAACAAAATTATTTCAAAGTTATTTCTCTACAAAACACATAACCAGTGGAGGTGACGCAATATTGGTGTTATGTGTTGAAATTTGGATGTATTCATAAGAAGTCTAGCTGTAGCATTTTGGACTTGCTGTAATCTCATTATCTGTGCTGTTGGCAAACCGGACAAAAGACTGTTAAAGTAGTGTAAACGGCTGGTCACAAATACATGAATTAATACTGAAAGAGAATCGTGAGAGAGGAATTTTCTGATGCGCTTATCATTGTGAAGGTGGAAAAATGTTGCAGAACAAGCCTTGGAGATGTGGGGTCCATTATCATTTCCAAATTGAACCATTATCCCAAATTCCTGACGTACCTGGATGGAAGGATTACAGAAATGTTTATTTTCTGCAACTGTCGCCTTTTTCCAATAATGAAGAATTCACACTTAGCATCATTGATCAATAGCCTACCATGCAGCATCCAATTTCTGATGCCCCGAATACAATTTCCCAAAACAGTTTCTGATTGTTGGGTAATAACATCTAAAATGTGATCCATCTCGTGCATAGGCTTCTTGATGTGTTGCTGTAGACCCTTAGATTCAAGAAGCACAAAAAAAATTGATTAGTGTTGGAGTCATCAGGAATGTCAACATGAATATTGAAATCGCCGATTATTCACGAGATAAGACAATCCTTTCCAAATAGTCGGCAAACTCACTGACAAATTGGTAGATTGTAAAAGGATGGTTTACAGAGTAAGGTGGTCTCTAGATAATAACTAATCTTAGTTTGTTGGAATTAGTTGCAACAGACTATTCTGAATACTCCAATGACCCCACTCCCCCTCCAACAATTTTCTTAAACATGAAGTTGTTCTCTGAAAACTTCAGCAATTCCTCCCCCAATTGGAGTCTTCTGAGGATGATCCAATAATCTAAAACCAGGAGGAGTATAACTTCAACCCTATGGGCTACATCCACGTCTGTAAGCCATGTCTCAGTGACAGCAAACAGATCAGCTTTGCCGTTAATAGCATGTGCAACAAAATCAGTCTATATGTTTTTAGAGATCCAGCAGTCAAAATACAAAGTTTTTAGAAGATTTTCAGAGACCTCTGTAGGTTGTACCATTATAGGAGTGAAGACAGAGGCACTGTTTTTGTGATCGCAGTCATAAACATGATTTGGTGTATAGCCAAAAGGAACTGGAATTTTACATGTGTACCAGTCCTGCCTCGACCTGATCACCTTCCCCTGAACCAAAGAATCACATTTGCTTTCAGGGTTTGAAACCATTCAGTTGTAAAAGGGCAATTATAAGTTGTTTGATGTCTGAACAATTGACTGCAGGTATAGCTTTTAATTCCATTTACTAGCAAGCAATATTTCGCAGAACTACAACTTTTAAGACTGTTGCCTGTGCGCAATATACTTGTTGGATCTGGATTGAGCAGAGCATCCATAACTATAGTAATGTCCTGCGGAGAGTCGTGACCAGGTATAACCAGACTAGTTTGCCCATATTTAGACCATTTAAGTAATGGCATCTTAGATGAATCAAATCAGGTACAGAGTAACTTCTACACTAAATGGAGCCCTGAATGAACTGTAATGGGGGCATGAAATATTCCAAAATGTAGTCTTACATAACTACTGTCTCTGATAGTTTCGGTATTGCTAAAGAATCCAATCAGTTGCAACATGTGATGAATACAGGTGATACAGAATCATGGTGGTTGTGGTACTTATACATATATGTTAATACATACACACAACCGGAGGGGCAATGCTGGACCCAAAGTAATAGTTGGGAATCTAATAACAGCTACTAATAAAAGATTAAAACTACAACAGAAAAAAATTCAAATGTCTTACCAATTACAGCAAATACAATGTAAATATTGATGGCTAAGAAAAATGGAGAAAAATTACGATGTAAAAATACGAACAACGATGAAAAAATTAAGAAGTGGCAGCCCCAAAAAGTGCCATCACTGTTTACCTTTTTTGGAAAGTATTATATCAAGCAAATGAACAGAATTTGAAAAGATTTAATATTTTCAACCTTTTGTTGTACGTTCAGTGTGCTGGAGTTGCTGGAATCATAGAAATATTAAAAAAAGTAATGCTGTGCTGGAGCCTTTACAATGATACTTTATGAGAACTGTGCTCTGTTGGAAGGTACATGTACTTCTGTCTACAGGTGTGGGATAAGGGAGTTTGGCAGGGAGGGATAGCAGTAAATAACACATGGGGGCCTGGAAACCAAGAATATCTGACCCTTGGAAGCAGCGTTACATGATTCAGAGGTTTTATTTGATGAAGTTTTGGTTCCTTGACTTCTACCATTAGATCTGGATCAAACCTGGTGAGAGATCATCGTTTGAACAGAAGAGCACCTACTCATGCCCAGGTAAGCAACCCTTCCAAGGCTGAGCATTCAGTCAGGAGTAAGTGTAGAAGTTGTCACTCAAGGTCTTCCCTGTTTGATTTATAGGCTAAACAGAGTGCTGAAGGCAGGCAGGTTTGCCTCACACATTGTTGGGTATGGCATGTGTCTTGCCTCCAAGACCCACTTTATACTTAGTCATCATTATAAACTTAGTGTGTTGCACAACAATGTAAACACAGTTTAATTGTAGGGTGTTCACTGTGTACCTAGACAAAATCCCCATGAGTAAGATTTTTGGCTGTGCATGACCTGAAAATCTTATTGGATATGTTATGACAGTTTACCTGCTTGCTTGATGATGGTTTAGGGACATGCTTGACCATTCTTTTAAAACAAACTTGAATTTAAACCAGGCCAGGAATATGCCCTGTAGCAAAACACCTTCTCACATACTGTGCTTTTCTTCAGTGATAAGATCACGGGAGTGTCAGCCTATTGAGCATGAGCCATGTTTTTCACTTTCATAATTGCATGGAAACATCTTCATGTGTCATTAAAACAATCTAATGAAATTGCAACTGCATCCGGACAATTTCTTTTACTGGTTTCATTGTCCTAGGGACAGTTATAAACTAGGTGTGAACAGTTAAAATATGAAAATATGAACAGTGAAAATAGGAACAGTTAAATGAGAGCATACAAGTGAGCTCATACTTTAGTGCACATTTAGCAAAAATCCAAGTGAGGTGCTCAGTTCCAGCTCAAAGTAGTCCTAGTCAACTTGAAATATTGATTCTGGTTTTCTTTCATCTAGTTTATAAGACCAGTGCTAGACGTGGTACTCTGTCCACTACCGGTCATTCCACCAACTTTGTGTTGTTTGTTGAGTTAGCATCTGACTGTCCAACTAATCATTGGGTCAATCGAGGTGTAGCCATGCTGTGTCAGCTGGACGACTGATTCAGGTACACCTACTCTATCCCCCTTACGTAATACCCCAGTGTGTGAATCCAAATAACGTTAATTTTCATATATAACATGGATTTGGTTTTTAAATATTGTAAATATATTATACAAATAAGTATCACTCATTTTATTGGATTTCATGGATTTTGTTTTAGCAAGATATTTGCTCATCTCTGGGACATGACATTTCCACCTCCTTCAGTCTTTCTAGTGTTTTGACCTTTCTTCTCTTTTCTGAATTCTCTTTCAATATAAAATTTGCATTGATTTTCATTGATATGTAATTTTTTTGTGTCAGGAAAATTGAGGTACCAGCAACAGAATCCTCACTGGACAACTTGGGTAGTAAGATAAATACCATATGCATGGTTGGATAATGATAAGCATGGTCACAAATTGATGGAGCTATTTTCAGAAGATGAAACTTTATGCTCATCGTACAGTTTGTATTGCAGAGCAATCTTTCCAAGAAATGTTGATGTTTACAAAATATGTAAGAACAAGTGACAGCTTTCAAAGTTGTTCATGGAATAAGCTGTGATAGCAATTTGCTTATATTAGAATAGGAGTTGATAACATCATGAAACTTCTGTAGCTTTTTCTGTACAAATGTGAATGGTTTGAAACTGGTTTAACTTTTATCAGCAGACACAACGCAAATAATATTTATATAAGTTAGTTTACTGTGCCATTGCTGTATACTTTGATAGCTGTCCAACTGTTGTCGTGTCCTAATATGTCAGTATCTTTGTTACAAGATAGCTTGAACGTAGACATCTTTTTATTTTGAAAAAGTATTAGTAAATAATTGGGTTCAGTAGGACCCTAGCCTTCTATGGCATTTGTCCCAAAATGGAGGAGAAATTGGAACCACTGTTAAAAATTAACATGTATGTACAACCTATGTCAAAGAGGAAAACCAGTCACAAGCAATATTGATCCTCCATAATCTGTCAACATGAAAATTACCAGCATTTGTTAGGGTATTATTTTCACTAGTATGTCACTTGATCTTGTTGATCAGAGAAGGATGGAATAATTTGAATTTACGTCTTGTTTTGTTTGGTTTAGTTTGATTTGGTTTGTGTGTTCTTGGTTGGGGCAGATTTGTTCTTTTCTTGTGTGTTTTTTTCTTGGGGAAAAATCCTCTTTTACTTTGTGTTTACATTTTAGAAATGTTAATGTTAATTTAGCATTGCACTTTATTATGAAAAACATTAGCTTATGACCTTATCATTGGTTTGGCAAATAATATTGTGACAGGAAAATAAAAGTAACTGTTTGGTTGTGAGACAGATTTAAATGTTTTAGATGTGAACTCCCTAAAAACCCACAGGGTATGCAAGTCTAACTAGTTATGAAATAGAATCAAAACGTGCAGTGAGATAATCGTTTGTATTTTTAAATGTTGGGTAGAAGCATTTTGAATGCAATTAGAAGCTGCTAACAGTTTCTCAAACTTCTTAACTGTGATTCCAGTGTCCCACATTATAGAATACTATTTTTTATGTGTATATATTGTTCAAACTGTTTGTTACAACATGGCTTAAATGGCTGACACGTGACGTGGAGAGTTAGTAAGGGATATAGCTTTCATATGCTTAAGAAAGTATAGTTATGTAATTCTATAAATTTGGATCCAATTTTTTCATGTTTCTGTCACATCTGACGTGATTTTTTAAGTTCAGAACACATTCTGTAATTTCCAAGAATGATGAATTAATGAAAATTACCTGTCAAACAACTAGAAATAGTTTGAAATCAGTTTCAATGATATATTCATGTTGAATTACACAGTTCAGGTGTAACAGGGGACACAAAAAGTCACACTTTTGGCCTCCTGAATTTCTGGAATGACCCAGTTATATACACATATGCAGTGTACTTTGCACACAGTTTTGTATTCCAAAAAACTGTTGGCATCACCGTAGTGTTTGATGACTTTGCTGGATCGTTTTTAATTTTTTCTTATTCTTTAGTCTAAATCTTAAAACTAAAACATTGTCTGTGTTTGTCATTACCTAACAGCATATTGCTAAAACAAAATCTAAACCCATAGAAAATCCAAATGCAGGAAAGTCCTGTGTTCTTTCCAGTTAACAGACATAGCTCTTGGCTGTTGGTTTTGTTTGTTCCCCACAAGCATTATTTCCATTGTGTGAAATTCAGATGCTCTGAAAGACTTGCACTGCATTGTTATTTTCCTTACAGGTACATTGGCACTTCAGTTTGTAGAAAAGTAAATGAATGAAGGTCAGTGCAAATGTGAGTATGTGTCTAAGGTTACAGAACCTATTTCCTGGGAGATGAAATCTCAGTAAGACTTGCATGTCATTATGAATTCTGGTGAGACACCTTTCATTCACAATCACATTTGTATAGTTACTATGTGCTGCTGTTTTAAGAGTCGTTTCTATAACTATGTACATGCACATGTACATTTATACATGTATGTTAACTGCCCGTCCATTATTGTTGATTTGTAATGAATCTTGTAAAAAATGTTTTCCAACTCAAACATGATGCACTAAATGAACAACAATATTTCTCAGGATTGGGAAGTTAATATAATTAAGTATCGTTATATGCTGTAAGACATGAGTAATTATCTTGTGCACAGGTGTCATTGCAGAAACAATAGGTGTGAAATTAATACTTCATATATATCTGTATAAATACAGTATATTGGAAGATTGAATCAATTGATATTTATTGATCTTTATGAAGTAATTTATTGTAAATTTTAATTCTCTTGTCCAAATCTTGTATATATTTATGCATGGATCCTGACTGTTGTGTGAACACTGTCAAGTTTGTGATGCACGTAATGTTGAATGACACAGCTCCTATAATTTGTACAGTGTATATTTATGTGAAATCTATTTTTGAGAAAACTGAATAAGTGCCTTGATTTTTTAATAGAAATTTGTTGGTTTAAATAAAGTATATTTCATTCTTGGTGAAAGGAAAAAATCTCTAATAAGTCAAGGATATAATTTTCAATGATTTTGAAGTTTACATTCCTGCTTGATGAGTGACTCAAAAGTTATATTTTTAAAAGGTGGCCTCAAGAAAATCTCCTAATTATCACAAAGAATAAACCCCTGTCCTGATGACACCACACGTTTGTACGTGTTTGCTTTTCCCATGGTGCTCAGTGGACCCTGGGCCCTCCACTGGCTCCACAGGAAAGTAATGCACATGTAAACAAAGTGTGACATCTATCAATACATAGGTCTATTTGGTGATACACCACATTGTTTTCCTTCCCGATTTTGGCTATAAAATCGGATTGTTAATTTCATTGCTGTGGTTTCATATTATGAGCGCACTTTTGGAAAGCATTGAAACTCTAAAGACAAAAGTAACATATTCCCAATGCTGTAGATAAGTTGTGTCATAAATACAGACATGTAACAGACATCAAAATGACATTCTTAGGTACACAAGACTGTCCAGTGTGCCAGTTTGCAGTTTTACTAGTGGATAGTCTAACAGAAAAAGCAGCTGATCTATTTTGTAGCCTTTTGTGGGTCTTGGAGTAATTAATGTGGATTGCTGAAAAGCACAAAAACTCTGCTCTGATTTTGATTGATTTTCGTCATTTTAGTCAGTTTTTGTGTACTGGATACATACATGTTTTCTCTGCACCTGAGTACTTGTAAGAAGCAATAAAATTCATCCATTTTATCAGTGTGTATACATGTATTTACATAAACGGACATATGTTTGTATGATGTGATTGTGAGAGCAACATTGAGCAACGGCTTTGATGAAGACCTCCCCCAACACACCCACATCCATACTTACATGACAAACGAAGTGTGGACATTCTTTTGTTTGTGCAATTAAGAAACCTTGATAAAAATACTAATTTTTTTTTGAACTGGGAACACGATTTTTCAGCTTGATTTTTGTAAAATGTTTCCCCTTGTGTTCCTCTTCTTTTATGATGATTGAAAATGCCTCTAAACGTCTTTTCCAGAGAAGGGGATACAGCCTGTGGACATGGGTAAGTCCAGAGAAAGTCTGACCTTCTTGCATAGTGTGGACATCTTTTGTTTCCGATTCCATACAAAACTATTGGAACAAAAATGTGGCCCCTGATGTTTTTGGTTCCCATGATGTCTATACTGTGACACATATAGATGTGCATATATAGTCCTTACAACCTGAAAACAAGTATGGCCACGTGTGTGCAACTATGCAATCAAATTTCCCACTATAATTTGAGGACTTTGAATACGTGTATCAACTTCAAACTTGGTATGTACATTCATCCCAAACCAACATTTTGGGTGAACTGTAATTGTATCATTTTCTTTGGGGGGAGGGAAGATGTAGATTTTTTTTTTAGTTAATGTTTTATGGCTTTTTTGAGGGGTGAGGCTAAATTTGGAAAGAAGAGAAGAAAATCCCCATTCTCTGAACATGTTTCGAAACATTTGTGCCTTTTTTGAGGGGAGCATGGCCCCTGTTGGATCTTGATGGAGATCTCGATGTAATCCTTAACTTTAGACCACATAGGTCAAGTTCATTATTGTTAAACAATAGGAATAGTTTCCCCAGCATAACTTGAGGATTTCTCATAGCAACCTTAAAGTTGGTGTTTGGGTTGATCTTGGTGTCATCCAGAAAGCTATTAGTTTTTACTTCAATGGTCAAGGTCATGGTTTAAATAGTAGAAATGGTTTTCCCACATCACACTGGTAAGCTATGACCTGATGTGTTAAATTGAAACTTGGGATACATGTAAATGTATGAATCCACTTTGAGATTGTTATTGGTGAATGTGTATCACACAGGAACACCAATTCTCAGCCACTAGTGTCAAGGTTGATAAGGCCAGCAGGACCATTTGAGGGCTGTAAATTGGACACTCAAAAGGATATGTGTGGTTGTCTGAAGACCCACAGGGACATGTGTCATTGGAGGTGGAAGAAAGAATTTGACAATGTGATATGACTGTGACAGTATTCATGCAGATGGCATATGTATCTTGTCAACTTAAGACTTTCCCTTTTAACTTTACCAGTCCTCAATACTTAACCTGTTAGAGGAATTAAGAACCATTAACCATGATGCTGATGGGTTTAATTTGAAGTTGCAATCTGGGGGATTTTCAAGATTTTCCGTTTTCAAAATTCCTCAAAAATTCATAACTTCATTTACTGGACATTTACACCCACACAAATGACTGTCTGGTGGCTACTCTAATCTGACAGACATCTATTTATGCCAGAGTATTTCAGCCAGGCCTGCCACCTTGTAAAAGCTCAGGTTGTGCAGTGTTACTTAATTTTCTTTAGTTCCCGAAACTGGCGTCTGCTGCTGGCGTCTTTTCAAATGCAGACCAGATTAGCGTGTGTCACTCATCCCTGGAGTGCTTTTGTTCCTGCTGGTAATCCACTCGCACTGAATGCCACAAACAGTGGTATTATCATTCAAAACAATGATGGATTTACTATTGACAACTGAAAAATGTTGGCAATTCCTAGCAGCCCGGTCTTTTGTTCCGAGTGAAGCTCCTTTGTCTGATTTCAGGCACCCCAGCTTTGCATATAAAGGTAATGTCTCGGGTACGGGGCACCCTGGCACAAAGTGGTTAATTCGATTATCTTGTAAGTTTATTTCAACATTATATCTCTCCATTCATTTATTAAGACTGAATGACATGAGATCACGCATCACTATACCAAAATGTCCAAAATGGCATTTACTGATTAAAATGCCATTATTCTGTCTTAAACAATTCTTGCAGTCAGCTGTTTACTTTACACTTGAAAGATATATTTATTGCAGTAATGTTTTAAATAATCAGCACAGATTCAAAAATGGTCACTTCCACAGCTACATCTACAAAGCTCTATTCTATGCATTTAACATTACTAAACTACTCTGGCATTTCTAAAACCAATACTTAACTTTGAGTCATACAAACATTTCAAAATATTGAAGTCGACCTTATTAATATCTAACACCAAGTTCCTTTACCCACCTTAAAAGAAACTTAATTGTCAAGAGTAATTTAAGGTCAGTGAGTCAAGCAAGCATTGTTAAGCCAAATCCTTAGCTGATTTCAAACTAATCAGCAATGAATTTTTCACATAAAAGTAGATCTTATCAAATACCTTTTATCACAGTATCTCATGTAAAAGACACACTTGCATAGTTGTAATTTATTTCATTCAAATATCAATATAAAATAGACTTGAAAGAGTAAAACTCTAAGTCCTACAACAAATTTCAAGCATTCACTCTGTCCTACCACCCACATTTCTTCTACAAAATATTGGCTACAATATAAAATACATGTAAGTTTTCCTTTATACACTAAAAGAAGTTTACACATTTACATGAAGTAGCTACATCTTCATCTGTTACTTTTGAGACAGAGGAAAATGTAACCAAAAAGGATGGAAAACTAGGTTTCCACACGCTATCACAAACAGAGTTTTGTCGTTACTCTGGAGATCTCAACTTCTGTTTGAGGCTCAAAATATTATCACTTTTAAAATGACTTGTTTTAATGTTGGGGGCAATTCATACTTGGGATACAGTGAGTGAATTCAAGTGCCATTGAACAGTGTAAAAACAAACAGTTCAGGCCTCAATACCATGCAAGCTGATATTCCTGGAGTTTCTCAAACAAAAATTGAATTATTGTCTTGACCATTGTTTTTCTATTTCTTTTTCATGGGGGGTAGCCAATTAAATGTCTAATTGTGTACACAAAACAAACTCCCCCCTCGAAAAGTGATACATATACTTTAGTTCCCTAGCCATTTTTCAAATGGCTTCCCTCTACTTTCTTTGCCACTGAGGACCGTGTTCCATCTGTTATTTTATTAACACTGCCCTAAGATGGAAGCCCCCAAACCCAAGGAGTTGATCCTGGCCCAGGTTTTGTTTTGGTCAAACAATTTCTGTTTAAAAAAGGAAATGGGGGGGGGACTTTTCATGCTGATGAGTTCAGCAGAAATTTTCACTTCTTGAAGTAGGTCACTGCACCCCTCAGTACTTCTTTTACGTAAACAATATCTTGGTATAAAGTAGTTCATTCTTTGTTAAATGCTCTACATCACAGGCAAACTGTGGCTTCATTACATTCAATGTAAACTTCAAGTTTGTTAGCATGAAATAACAAATTTGCATTTGCACAATGAGAATAGTGTGAACCATAATAGAAAAGACCTTCATAACATGTCTGTAACATAAATATGCAGCATTTTGTGATAAATTATTTCAGCAACACAGATTTTGGCAGAAAGATGGAATTTGGGATCATTTAATTTATGTCTCAGGATGATCAAGTTGTCTCCCTTTCTACATCTGATAAGCTACAATGCTAAGGGTACTTTTGAAGAAACCTTTGTTTTATTACTAGAAATACATAATACTAACAATAATAACAATTATAATAATGCCAATGGCAGATTCACACCTTCCTGCATTTATTTTCTTATCTTTAAAATTGAATAGTCTATTTCTAAAATGTGCCCCTTGAAACAGATTCTCGGTTATTGTTTACAATGTTAAGTTACTGTTATTGCTCCATCTTCAACACACATGTTTGGACTTTCAGTGGCATAACAATTCATATTGTGTGCTCAAAAGCTGTTACTCCCGCCTTCATTACAAATTGAAATTATTTGCTTTGTCAGCCTTTATATCAAGAAAGTCCTCACATTCTCCATGATGCACCTTGACCAGGTCCTTCATACCATCTATGCACAGCTGTGCCCTAATAAGGGAACAGTCATTGTTAAACGTCATATGACCACTGCCACAAATAGGATTATAGATGGATGGGCACACAAAGTGGCCACAAGAAGTCTTCCCATTCACTGGAAAAGAGAAGACCAAAGGACCCTGTAAGTTGCAAATACAACTGAAGTAATACACTTTTAAAAGAACAGAAATGACAGATTTTCAATATCATGCACGTTCCAATCTCCACTGGAGCTGTACCTAATGCTTGAACATAACATGAACATCATCAAGGGTAAGTATAACACTGGTAATAATGGCAGGTAGATCAGGAGTCAAATAGCCTAGGCCAATGAACTGCTCTTCCCCTATCTCCAGTGGAGAGGGGCAGTTACGAGACCATCAGGTATTACCAATTAAACAATAGACTGATCAATTTTAAGTCTCATCCCATTATAGGATATGCCAGAAGCAGGGGGCCGAGTCCCCCAAGTTGAGAATATGAGAGGCCACCCCCCCCCACCAGTGCTGAAATTTATATCATGGAAATAGTCCATCAGGAAACCATTTAGTTTTTGTGTTTAGTGCCATTACGTTATGTTATGTATTCCTCAATCACCTTGTTTATTTGTTCTGACTCTTGTGAACGGTAAGATTGTTCCTTTGTCATTTATTTCTGGATATTTTACCGTTTTCATTTTAGTCTTTCACAGATGGAAGACTGACCTTGTACTGACCTATTTTCAGAGTTCGCCAGGTGGTGCTATTGCTTTTGGATAAATATATTTCTGTTGCTTCAGAATAAATATTCAGTACGTCTGTTTATTTATTCTCCTTGCTTTTTTATATTCTTTGATTCCGCCCCAGTTGTGGCATTCTTGTTTACAATTTGATTAGTTTTTCGACAGCAGTTGTTTCGTTATTTCTAAGGATATTTGCTTGCTGATTTTTCATATTGCCAGGTATTTCAGTGTTTCTGGTTTCAAGATATTTCTAATATTTGATTTTTGATTTTTCGTAATTGCCGGATATTTCGGCATTTCTGATTTTTCCGATTTCTCTCTGTGTATTCTGTGTATTAGATGAAAAACCTGAGAGAAGTTTGAGTTAGTCTTCATCCCGCTTCGAGATATTCGCCCGCTTGCGGGCTAGGGATCGCTTAATTAGTAAGGACAGTGGTGCGTTGGTTTCGGTCCTTGCTAAGCTAGGGAACAGAACAGTGTGTGGTTAACTATTTCGTCCTATTCGCCTGTCTGGGGTACGGCCATGTGATACCCTTATTGGCTCCAGTACTGTACTGTCAAGCGCATGAGTTCGCTCTTCAAGTATCGAGCGATATTTGTGAACTTGTAGCGGCAGTACTGGTGTGGTATCTGTTACTTACACCGCGTGCCCGTGGGCCCTGAGATCCAGTATCTCTGGTTCGATCCCGCTCCACTATGCCTTCGGGAGTGAAGTTGAGTCTGCCACTCAAGGGGCCACTCAGGCAAGTCAAAACTCGGCACACCATAACAGACCTTGGTGTACCAACGAGCGTTACATGGAGCATAGCTCTCCCTGTGGGCCTTCATCGAGCTTCAAGCATCACTAGCCCCTATGCTCCATTACTCCCTTCGGGAGTGTAGCTAAGTTTGCCATTTGCTGCTTGGGCAGTTCGAAGCTTGGCACACCTTAACAGACCTCGGCAGCACGGAGCATCAAGCAACGTGTCCGGCCTGCCTCCAGTACTCCACGAATGGAGCGCGTGCGAGTATGCCTGTTACGCAGGCAGCTCGGGGCATGACTCGGCACCCTGCAGTCAGCTCGGCTCCCCGGTATTGGTTTGCCGTTACTTGCAGGGGTTTTCTGGTGAGCACGTCTCACGCGCCCCTACAGTGGGAGTGCGTTTGAGGCGTGGCCCGTTTGACTTGGTGGGTTGCTTCTCGCCTAGTGTTCCCTTATCGTATGAGGTTGGTTGGCTTTGGCAATGGCTCCTCTCCCAACCACTGTGACTAAAAAAAAGGCAGCTCCGGCCCATTCCTGTTCTGATTGAGATCTGTTAGCATCCGGGACCAGGCCCAGCTCCGGCCTCTCTGGCCCGTTTTTTACATGGGGACACTGAGCCCTTGGGCCTCCCCCTATTGCAGCCAGGTCCCAATGCTTGCAGGAGCCTTAGAATTTTAAACTCCTTGAGGTCAGGTTTGACTGGGCATGGCCTGCTCGACCGTGTGGGTCGCTTGTTGGCAAGTGTTTCCTTACCCTTTGTGGTTGGTTGTTTTCTGGCAATGACTTTTAACCCAACCACTGTGACAAAAATCAAACAAAACAAAAAAAAGAAACCTTGGCTCAGGTCCATTCCAGTTGAGATTCATTGGTGTCTGGGATCAGGCCCACTCTGACCTATCTAGCCCATTCTTCATGTGGGGATGCCGAGCCCTTAGGCCTACTCTGACTTCGGGGCTTTCGGCCTCCCTCTATTGCTGATCTCCTTCCAGAAATCACTGTACCCGCTTGTCATTCTCCGGCTCCTGCTCAGTGGGACAACTCTCTGACTCTTTCTTCCAACCAAGAGGCTTACTGAGCGCTCTATGCCTTCAACCTCTGCCCTCAGTCATTCTTTATTTAAGGGGCATTCTGGCATGGGTAGACGCTACAATGTACATGTACATTCTACCTGGCCACCCCCTGCCATAGCCAATGTGGCCTTGGTGGACATAATATGGGTAACGCAGGCAAGATCCAGACTACAATGCAGATAGTTGGCCCGCTTTGCTGTTGAGGCCTTTGTACACTGTCTATCGCTACCTCTGTGCCTCAGCCAACCACTCTTTGCGTGCGATCAGGTGTGCAGTAGGCAGTACTCTCTACCGGGCAACCCTATATTGTCTTCTGGGATGGCCTCCGGTGAATACAACATCAAGTCACATACACTCAGCGTTTGGAATATTGGAGTGGGTTTTCATGTCCGCTGTTCTTCTAGTGCTGATCTCGGAAAAATTGGGGTTAAATTTGCCCCTGTCAGGCAGAGTCAGCATTGGTGACCAATACTTTTTTTTTCTCACGGATGCTCCTGTTGAGATAAAGTTTTTTTCTCTCTTTGGCCAGATGTATGCACTGAGACTTTAACTCCCCATGCACACGTAAAACAGCTGGAATTTTTCAATAAGGGAACGTCTACGGTATTCTATGTATAAGACAAGACTCAATTTTCCATTCTCCAGAAATGCTACACCGACATTCGCATGCACTGCAGCTGTTCATTGTCGCTAGGCGCAACTTCCACCAGACATAACTTGTCTTCCGGCAATGACTCCTTGCTCGATACAGATAGTCAAACCTTCGTATATCTGGGCCACATGAAGTTTTCTCCAGTCTCTGACCTTTTCACTGTTCATAGCTTATTGGAGTACCTTCCTGTACGGCTTGACAGCATTTCTCCTGTTGTCCAACCCTCACTGCAGTCAAAACAAACAAACACCCAAACACCCCAACAAACAAACAAACAAACAAACAAACAAACAAACAAACAAACAAACAAACAAACAAAATGTGTTCACCTCTTTCTAGATAGTTCATGAAATTTTCTCGTCTATCCACACCTACACATAAGACTTTGCTCAGGACGGGTGTGGTGGACTTCCCATGTGAAAGGGTTGACTTAATTCCACCTGTTGCTGAGAAACCTGTTGCTAACTTACCGGTGGTCATGAAGGATTTGGAGAAGAGACAATGGAACAGTTCTGGTCCTCCTTCCCTCTCTGATTTTTTACGCACTGGTCAAGTCTTGCTCTGCCTTTTCAATCTTCACAAGCAGGGCTTGCGACATAGACCAGAGGGGACTTTGACACTGCCCCCATCCCCTTGGGTCTGAGGCTAATGGTTACATTGCTTTGCAGGTGCCCTCAATGCCCAAATTTCTAGGCACTAATTACAGTAGCAAGGTTCCAGCAGACATTCACTCAGTCAGATGAATACATGTACCTTTGTCTGCTCGTTCAGCTACCCTCTCGCAGTCATGGCTGCCCTTCATTTGGCTGGGGTCTTTACTGAATTCCTACCTTTGTTGATACAGGTAATCGTTTCATGTGCATGGGTTCCTGTTTATACAGCAACTTGACCCCTGTTAGATTCAATCCAGACTTCGTTGGGATGTTGTTTTACTGCCCACTTCAATCCTCTGACCTGGGCTTTTTTATCCCACGTGCAATTCTTCAGCCCGAGGACATATCCTCCAAACCTGATACCTCTCCCTGTCAAGACACACGTTGTTGGCAGTTGAAACCGACAATGGGCCCTCAACTACTGGTCTCTACTGGCACTTCCTGATCTGCATGGGGCACTCCTGTTCCCAAACTTTCAAATTTCAGTCACCAGAGTACGTGGGTTAGCACATCATCACTTCATCAGATAAATCATTACGGAGGTACACTCTTACTACGCCCCATCCTCCTGAAAGTTGGATGTCCTGATGAGCCCTTGGCTTTGGGATTAACCTGAAGGTAATTCACGTCTTGAAGCCAAAAACTCCTTTACAGACATATGCTCCAACGGAAGGATTCACGCAACAGAACAGACATTATATCAGAATGTGACTGAGCCAGTCCCTTGGTACCTGACCATCTGCATATTGCCGATTCAGCCTTGACAGGAGCATCTAGTTGCTGTTATTCTGCACCAGACTCCCAGCAATTTTGTCAGAATTTTCCAGAGAAAATGTCTCCTATTCAGACCGTTTGACCTTCCTAACCCTGAGAATTAATTTACCCAGATTCCTAGGGTAGCGTACAGGGTAGGGTAGCTAGGGTACATGACAAACAGTGTGAACTCCAATATGTGCAGTAACCGATTCTCTGCTATGCAACTGAGTACTGCAATCACCAATTTACATGTAGCTACTGTTTGTCTCAGCTACCCATGTGCTTCCCAAATTAACATCTATCCCTTAGACAACATTGATGGCAGGTATCCTCTTCCTAGCAAACATTTCAGTACAACCGCCCTTTGTTGCTCCCAATAGCTACTTTATTCCTTGATAGTGGTCTGTTGATGATATCCTCTACGCATATTCTTCTTGGGTGATAGTCCCACTGTGCTCCTTTCACCTTCATCGTAGGCTACAATTTAAGGCCCTGTTCATTCTCTCCGTCCTAAAAGTGGGCCAGGAATAAAAGCTGAGAGGTATTGTGCTTCTTCTTTCATTACACTTAAGGTGAGACTTTCGCCTTCGCTATTTGGATTTCCTCAGCTATAAGCATCTGTTCCAAATGGCTCATTTTCACAGACGTCAAACCTCACCACACTATCATGATCCATGATGCTAGGTGTATCTTCTGGGATGTTGGCAGTTATCTACACGGCTATATGTTAGATAATGCTACAACCATTTACCTCAGGTTACCTCTAGCACAGGCCGCAATGAGTTTTGCCGAGACGTGTCAATAATGCCCTCTTCGCCGAGACCACAAGAACAAGCACTTAGTCTAACTTCAGCAATACTCCGCATCTTTGGGTGTCCTCCTTTCATGGCCCTACAAGCAATTAAGTTCGGTATGTTGACTGGCCTTCTGGCCCAAATGACCAATGTAGATGACGCATTTGTGTCTTTAGTGTCCAGGCCATTTCATCAGTAGGAGCCTATTTCAAAGGGTTTCCTGTATTTGTTGAGAGCCTTGTTCGGACACCCATACCACATTCACCTTCTGTTACCTCAATGATGTTTGCAGGGGTGCCATACACATGGACTGACTGTATGCTGGACGGCATTGCAGTTGCTCTTTTGCAGACATCCTCTACCTTTGCAGGAGGAGGCACTCAAGCAGTCACTATAAGGTGGCTGGATGTTAGTAGTGCGTCCTCGCCTTCCCACCGTCCAATGGTTTGTTGCTACTCTGCATATGTATTGGTAATCTGCGTAGGTTGCAGGCAGTAGACTATCCCCCCCACCTAGAGTGGGGTGAGTCTACTACTGCATATCTACCAGAAAACCAATCTCCCTCCCTCCTCCCCACACGGCCTCGGCGCACTTCGCGCATCAAAAAAGAGAACGAACATGACCGATGCCTTTCCGGGGGCGAGTGAATGGGGGCACACTATTGATGATCAAGAATTTAGCAAATGGAAGTAATGGACTAGGAAATAATGCACAGGTCTTGGTAATCTGGTAGGTATGCCAATATTTCTGTATCATACTACAGAGTTGACAGCAATGCTGAACAAGCAAGATATTAACTAACTCAGATAGATCCTTTGATGTTTTTTTACTGAATTTCAACATTATAAAAGAAATTCAGAGGAAACTAATTGCAGGGTAGGTTTTGGGTGCTGAAAAAATGAGGTTGTCAGTGCTTGGATTGTATGTGTACACATGCACAGTGTGACTGAGTATATGTCACAAGCGGATAGAATTTTAGCCAGCCCTGTTACATTTCACTGGATTCTCAAATTAACTTACCAAGGTCCAGCAGTCCTGGTATGCAGTCCCCTGAATACTCAGCTACAAGGGTAATGGATCCTCGTAGACAGGCAACACGCTTCAATTCACATGCAGATTGGTAGGTCTTGCCATCAGACCCACACACTGGACACACATCAGGCTCACAATGAGGACATTTGCGTGGATCTGGTGATGAATTCAACCACAAGATATACAAATTAATAATGTTTGTGCCCAAGTGTTCTCAAACAAATGTTGCTCTCCCCTTTCAATGTCCCCACTGCTATTGTTTTGAGACATGAAGTTTAGATTGATTCCTTGCTTGCATGCCATGATGATGGTTACAGTGATGGTGCTTATAGTTATAGAAAATGCCAACTTAACTAAAGACTGTACAGCCTGTAACAAAGACTATGCTTTATGCAGACGACTGAAATTTATTTTACCTGTTTTTCTGGGCTATTAAACATGCATGGATTTACACACTGCTTCCTCTCCTCTGACATAAATCACTTGACATTTATCATACATTTGTTATGCACAACTGTATAAGGGACTGTACTGAAAATTAGTGTTATACAAAACTAACAGGTGCAAATACATTTAAAATTAACACTTAATCATATTCCCACTGTTCAAGGCCGAGGTAGGTTATTTTACATTTTCATGCTTCATGTTTGTTGTACACTTTCAATCCCACCAGAATTACAGCATGTATGTTTTTTTCATTTAATTGTAATATTCAATTTCAGTATTTTCCAAAGAATCCAAAGATTCTTCCAAAGAATCCCACCTTCAACCTATAAAACCCCATTTATTCTAGAAACAAAAGAGCAAATTGGGGTCACAAGGGATATGGAAGCATTTCTATTAGTAGACCATTATTTAATGCAAAATGATGAAATAGTTTCAGTCTGCATGTTTGATACTGGAACATCATTTTCTACCATGCAAGCTTAATAGACATGCATATTAATACTCACATCTTTCAACATGTTTGGTATGAGCTGACGGCAGAAACCTTCACAATTATGCATCACATAAGGATGGTGTTGAATCCAAAATCAAAAAACCAATTATCACCCCAAAACAAAATGCAAAAGTAAAAAAAAGAAGAAAACAAACAGAAAAAAAATAAATAAAGCAGCTCAAAATCTGAAGGAGTCTAAAATAGGTATTGTGTTCAGATGTGAATGAAATAATGTCTGTAAGGAGATTAGGTTAATTGTATGGTGGTATTTTTGAGCCTTTTCTTCTGTTCCCTACATGTAGCTTCACATTCTGCTTGAGAGGAGTTGCCACATAGCACTTGTACATCAGTAACAAAGCCAAACATCTAAAACTTTGGTAAGGTTTGGCAACAACGAGTGCTCTTTCAAATTTATTTTTTACTTTTTATTTTTTAAATTCGGCTGAGCAGTTTTATAGAGACATTCGGTAACTTTGCATAGAGTGCCACTTTGGATTACTGCCAAGTCTACATAGAAACATTCCTTCACAATATTTTTTTTCACAAGTTTCTCACGGCTTGCTGTCTATTCTTAGAAGAATTTAAAGGAATCCTCCTTTTCCTTTCAAACAAATGAATCACCCATAAAACAGTGATGTAATGCCGGTACCCATGCATATTATTCCATCTTTTCAAAGAGAATTATTACTGGTTTTCTTGGAAATGTTTATATTTATATGAAGTGCGACTTCATAAAGCTTAAGAATGTAGGTAAACTTTGCAGATCCTCCACTCTACAGGAAATAAATATTTTGTAAATAATACATTTGATAATTTCAAATAATTACACCTATAAACTCTGACCACACATATTCATGAAAGAATTAACAAAAAATTGCAGATTTGTGTCTGAAAAAAAGAAAGAAAAGCAAATTAATGTAGTAAATAGAAGCATTTGTCCAAACCAAAGCAATTGCAGTGGTGGACAATACTAGAGTTATGCCCAAAACTTATAGACAAATAAAACGATGATAACAAGGACAATAACTGCAACGATGATGGTGATGGAGACATTCAGACCAGCTGTGGAGTAGAAATAAGTCTGTATCAAGTCACAGTTCAGAGTTTTTATTCTTTCTCTCACTTGAATGCTTGTTTCCCCAAGGTAGATTTTCTGAAGAAATTTCACATCCTTAAATCTGTCAGTCTACTGCCTACAACCTTCACAGATTACTAATGGGTCATTCCATGTCAGACCAACACACTGTTTGATGTTAGGTCTTTGCATTTTGATAAAAACTCCCGTGCTTGTAGACATCAATGAATAATAAATACTTAAAAAAATAAAGAATTTTATCAAAATCTGAAGACTTAAGGTCAAAAGGTGTGTTGGTCTGACATAGAATGACCCATATGCATTATTCCTAATCCATTACTCCCTTCGCTAAATTCTTGATCAACTGGCAGTGTGCCCTCACTCGACTCTGTGAAGCGGCAACCATGAGTCTTCCTCATTTTCTTAGCCCACCATAACGATACTGACATGTTTTGTCCTACTCCAAAAGTTTTTGGGAGTTTCCTTCAATTGCTACCTGCATTATACAGTTTATTTCTTGATCACCCTTTATTTGTTCTTCTGAATTATCAGCTTGTGTTGGAATTGTCAGACTGTTTGCTACTTGCAGCATGCGTAGTTTGTCCTATTGGGTCTCATTTACAGACAGCTGTTGCAAGTCGGCTTCTTCTGTTTTGTACATAATTATATTTGTGTTTCAGAATAAAATTCAATGAAAATTTTTTTTCTGTAACTTCTTATATAGACTGTTACTTCGTATATATAGACCAATTCACTGACACCATGACTGCGGTGTCCCTGCCACTCAGGTATGCATCCCTAAGCTGGACGAGCAAGTGATATTGGTTACCAGTGTGCTCACATTGGAAACATTCAATATGCATCTCTTTTATTCACGCCTATGGGGATACCGCAGTAATAACTCCTTATTCTTGACACTGGATCGGTCTATATATATACATATTGTTGCGCACCTGCAAATCTTGGAATTCTAGCACCCCCTAGTTTTACTCATTCCCGTTCCTTGCATAAATCCCAGGGTCTCTTATTAAGCTTATTCTGTATTTACCTTTTTACACACGACCCTTAGATTCTTGCACACGACTCTAGCAAGAAATCATGTGACCCTTTGAGATGGAAGATTCTCATTTGTTGACCTGTTCAGCGACGCTCATATTTTATTAATTCCTAAGCCTCTAGAATCCTAGAAATAGAACAGATTTTCTCCAGCCCATCGGTCAGGTGCAGCGGACCAAACCCTTGTTGCAGAGTGAAACCTAACGTAGTGCGGCAGTTGGATCCCCCTTTCTGAGAAAGGTGTGATATTAACCATTCTTATGGCAAAGAAATTTAACCATAGCTAACCAAGTTACCTTAGTTTGAACCGATGCGAGAGTGGTACGAACTAGCCCAGGGTGCTGGTGAGTCATAGTGGCCCGTCACCGCTACGTCCGAACCAATTGCCGGGCAAGACACCTCCCGTGTGCCTCACCACCTTTGTCTTGCTAACTAGCCCCAGTCCTCCCCATTTCTATGCTGAGCCAATGATACATAGTGCAGCGATTCTATCATTGTGCTAATCACTGAAATTGCAGTCGGAGTGGTAGTGTGGTCGGTACATACCAGCGCTGGCCCCGTCCAGCTATTGCTAGTTACTGTGGTGGCCCGGAACAGCTCCCACCACGGTCCAGCCCAATGAGTGTAGCCTAGTTGTGCGATACTACACACCCGTACTGTACCCACTCCGTCTGACTTGCATTTCTAATGGTCCTGCCAAACTGTAGTTCAGTTACACTTACAGAAAAAAATCGCCTCTCTATAACTTTGCCTTTTATGTGTTGTATTATGTTAAGCTACTTGTAGGCCTTTTTCAAACCTATATTGAACTTTGATGAGGAGAAGTGAGAGCAATTGACCGTCACCCAAACCCCTTGTTTTCCGTCCACCTTTTAATAAATTGTTGACCCCAAATATTGCATCCTGTACATCTAGACACAAGTAAAGTCAACGCTACCAATAAATATGTGTATTAATAATAAGAAATCAAGGCAGAAGCTTTTATTTGGTTTGGTCTCTTTACCCTTATTTTTGTTTATATTTGGTTTGGTGGGCGTGTTGCTGTTCCTTTTTTCCCTTATTTTTGTGCATTCGATTCCAATTCGGGGACAGTTTTGCTACCACCCCACTTTTATTACACTCACTTGCGTTACGAGCTAAGGATCCTTCAGCTCAGTAGGACAGTAATGCGGTAGTTTCGGTCCTTTTGAACTTAGGGAGGATAGTGGGGTGGTTTACTTCCCTCTATTGGTTGCTCAGGGTGCAAAAGCACAATATCCTCATTAGCTCCAGTGCTGTACAGTCATTCATGCCAGTTCACTCTTTGAGCATTGAGTTTTCTTGCAACTCGCATTCGCCACACCCATGACTAGGGTTACATGCGAACTCTCGCCCTATGAACCTTCTTTGAGCATCAATAGCCTGTCTTTGTTCAGCAGACAAGTCAAGTGACATTAAGTGTGTAACTTTTAAGGCCCTATATCTCCTGAAGTAGATATCCCATTGGGTTCAAATCTTGCTGATATCTTGAAAAGGGATTGCTTTAGAAAAATATTGACCTCATGTGATGATGACATCATGAGAAGACAAGTCAAGTGACATTAAAGGTGCTCTCTTTAGGGCCCTGTATCTCCTGAAGTACATGTTCTATCACGTTGAAACTTTGCAGATAACCTTAAAAAGAGGTGTTATATACAAAAAATGACTTGATGTGATGATGCCTTAGTTGTTCAAATGTACAAAAGAATGCAAAAAGCCCTACGTTCTGTTGGCAGGCAGGCAGACAGATAGATAACCTCTTGGTTTTCTTCCTTTTTCATCTTCTGCTCAAAAGCCCATTTGTTTCGTACACGTTTTTTCTACCAGTCACTTTAGTGCTTTTGCAACTTTGGATCATTATCAAACTTGTACCAATGAACAACCCTTATTCATAGATGGTCCTAGAAACATTACGTCATGATGACGTCATTGAGTGATTTACTATCGATTTTTAAACGTCTTTTTTATCCCATTGACTTTGTACACATTTTTGAGGCACTATTTTCGTACGTTAGTAATCGTTGATCATCGTCAAACTTGCAGCAAGTAATAACTATAAAACAAAGATAATTTTGAATTATTTACGTCATGATGACGTCATCATAATTAGATATTCCTTTTAATTTATAAAAATCCACATAAAATTGACCCTGGCCTCCCGCAACATTGTGTTTGCAGTAAGTGCCAGGATAATATGTGGTCTTTAATTCGTCTCGTGTGGGTCAAATCACGTGACCCTTCCTTCTGGTCGATACCGGAAGTGGTCTTACTGTTTAAATGTGGAAATAGGTATCAAGTTGTTTTCAACGTTATTAGTCTGCTGGGGTATAGTGTTCTTCAAATTATCTACTAATGACGTCACCTAATTGTTGAGTGCCCTCTAGCGACAGGTTAAAAATTCCGAAAAATGAATTTTGAATGGATGTCTGTGGCAAAGTTTGTCCGAATCACCTGAAAATTGATGTAAATGACCATCTTTACCCAGTCAACACGTGTGTGAAGTTTGGGGCTGATGACGTCCTCAGACCGGAAATTAGAATAAAAACTTCTTTTATTCTTCAAAATTCGGTAAAAAATCAACTGTAAGAGATATAAGCACGAATAGTGCACGAGATGACAGCCAAAACACTGGAGTCAGCTGCATGAAGTGCATAACTGGTGTACTTCTTCACACACGTGAAGCCCCACCGACAAAACCCCCTAAAATATAAATTGCCAACTCGAAAATCCCATTAGCATGCTGTGCATATGCTAATGTGTGTGTGGACGCCCAATATCTGCCTGCAACATAGACGGCGCACAGTCTGTAGGGCATATACTTGGGACTTGGCAAAATGCCAACCACGTGCTGCCGAGAGCAGATCACATTGCATAGAACGCCAAAAGGGACAAATGTTTCAGACATCTTATCTGTGCTTTTGCCGTGATAAGCATAATGTTTTGTATTGTATATTGCATTGTACATGTCTCATTGCGTTGAAACCTTGCAGGCACTTAGGTTTTAGAAACGGAAATTGACCTCACGTGATGACAGTACCACCAGCAGACGAGTCACGTGACATTAAACGGTGCCTCATTTAAAGTACTATATCTCCTGAAGTGTAGTATATCCAATTTTGTTCAAATCTTGTAAGTATCCTGAAAGGGAGTGCTTTGGAGGAATTTCGACCTCATGTCGGATCAGGCTCATCAGGAGACAAGTCACGTGACCTTAAAGGTGCACTCTTTAAGACCCCATATCTCCTGAAGTACATGTCTGATCACGTTCAAATCTTGCGGATATCTTGAAAAGGGAGTGCTTTAGAGGGTTATTGACCTTTTGTGATAATGATGTCATCAGCAGACAAGTCACGTAACATTAAGGGTGCACTCTTCAAAGCCCTATATCTCCTGAATTATGAGTCTGATCGGGTTCAAATCTTGCATATATCTTGAAAAGGGAGTGCTTTAAAGGTATATAGACCTTATGTGATGATGACATCATCAGGAGACAAGTCATGTGACATTAAGGGTGTAACTTTTAAGGCTCTATATCTCCTGAAGTATATATCCTATTGAGTTCAAATCTTGCAGATATCTTGAAAAGGGAGTGCTTTAGAGGAATATTGACATAGTATGATGATGACATCATCAGGAGAAAAGTCACGTGACATTAAAGGTGCACTTATTAAGGCCCCATTTCCCCTGAACCTCATATCTGATCGGGTTGAAATCTTGCAGGTATCTTGAAAAGGGAGTGCTTTAGAGAAAACTTGACCCCATGTGATGATGATGTCATCAAGAGATAAGTCACGTGACATTAAAGTTTCGCTCTTTAAAGCCCTATATCTCCTGACTTAAAAGCTCTATCTGATTGAAACTTTGCAAATAACTTGAAAGAAAGGTGTTATATACGAAAATTGATTGGATGTGAAGATGCCTGAGTTGTTCAAATGTACAAAAGAATGCGAAAAAGCCATCTGTTCTGTTGTCAAACAGACAGATAACCTCTTGTTTTTATTTGGTAATATACATCATTGCAATATGTGTGTGTTTACATTTTACATTCTCCTTATTTACTTCCTTAGTCAAGGCTGGGTAATGGTGGTGCATCCTTGCCTTCCCATCGCCCTCAGGTTCAATGCTTGTCTACATGTGTATAGGTAATCTGTGTTGGTTGCAGGCAGTAGCAAATTGTCCTGAATCTATTCAAACAAAATCTACCCTTCATATCAATGCAATCATAAAGAATGGTCCGTGAAATTTTTAGGTCTGTTTTATCATTGCTGTTGACTGCACATAAAACTGACTTGCTCAGTGATTCCCACATTTGCTGCATGCCTGTTTTCTACAGATAAGTATAACTAGTTTGGCTATAACCTAGATGTTATAGTATGAAAGTACCACAAATGTATCTGTAAACAAGCTGTTTTTGGACAAAATGAAACATATGATTCACCCTATAGACTTACCAGATAGCAATCTAATATAAGGACCCTCCAGAGAAACACACAAAAACAAATATAGAACCTGCCACAAGGCTCACTTTAATGTAACATCCATCTCACAGTCATGTGTAGATGCCGATATTGATTAAAAACACCCCACAACACTGGTACATGTAAACTGTTGAAATGTCAACACTTTGTATTTCTGTCGGTGTAGTAGCCCACCTCTGGTCTGCTCTTCCTGCACAGAGTCTTTTATGGTAGAAAATTTCCCAAAACTCTTACCTGGATGAAAGGATGGTTGAATCTTTGTTGCAAGTTGACTCGACGATGATGTACCACTTTTCACTGATGTTGCAGTCTTGCTTTGAGTCACTCCCGGTGTCACCTTCTCAGTCATCCTGTCAGTTGGCATTTGGACTGGATTCCCCAATTGAAATACTCTATAATCTTGTTTAGTTGTTGCAGGGACAGATGGCGTGAACACCATATCCCTTTGTGCTCTTTCAGTGATACCTTCACTGTCTGACACTGTCCCTTTGACTCCTGATCCTTCTCGGTCACCAAATGTGAACAGTGCAGTGGATGTTGACCATCCTGATGTGGTGACAGGATCTGTTATCCCTTTGTTTGACGTAGTATGGAGTAAGATGCTTTCCTCTATTTGGGAGGTTGATAATTGAAGAGATGGAGGTGAACCTTGTGATTTGTCATCTTGTGTCTCTGGGAAATTCATGGAAACAAAGTTGAAGCAAAAATAATTCTTAAAAAAAGGAAAAAAGTTTTTTCTAGGAAACAGATATAATTCAAGTTCTACATATCAGGCTTCAAAGTCAAAATGACTAGATTTATACAAATGCAAAGTTAATAATTGCAGTCCTTCATTGGCCCATTGAAGACTTTAATGTTTCAATCTTTGCATAATTTAATATTAATTTTCTGCTGTTTCTTACCCATATGGCCTGTGTTGGAAATTTCTGTTGGCGTCCTTCTATAATTTGTAGGTACAAGAGTGCTTCCCACATTACTCACAACAGCTGTAACAGCCTTCATAGCGGACGTAACTAAGTCGGTCATCCAAGGGCCCCCAGTGGTTGCAGATTTGTGTGTTTCTCTTGTAGTCATTGTTGTTAAAGACTCCTTGGTCAAAGGTGGTGTGACATCAATTGACTTCTCAATGGAACCAGGTGAAGTGAATTCCACCCGGGGGTTAAAGTCAGTACTCATAGGTACATCCTTATTCATTGTTACTTTTTCAGTTAAGGATTTCTGAGAAGTTTTTCCCTGTGGCGTTCTTAGTGGTGTTGAAATCTGCCGTAATTCTGCTGAGCGAGACAAAAGTTCTGTCATTGTGGTAAGGAGACTTTGCGGCTTGGTTGTGGTTAGGGTATCAGGTTCAGATGATGTCATTAGCAGTGAGTTAAGGGTTGTGGGAGGAGTTGTGGGTTCATGATACCCACTATGGGAAGATGAAGAATTTACGTTGGCTGATGTATCCATGTGCAAAAGTTTAACACTGCTGGACACTGTTGTGGAAGCTATTGGCTGTTTAGTCAGAGTGCTTTGAGATTCATCTGGAGCAGATCTAACCTCAGTCGCACCCTGTGTTGTTAAGTCTGTTTGAGTAAAAGTATTATCAACATCTATACCAACTCGTGCACTTTGAGACCTCAATAGTTCAGTCACTTTTTCTGGACTGCTTGAAGCTGTTTTACTTTCAGAGCCAATTACAGACATTGATGTACTGACAAATTGTGCTTTTGTGGTAATTTCAAAGGATGGCGGGGATGTCAATCCTTTCTTTTCCGTAGCTGAAATAGGCACAGCAGGTGGACTAGTGGGTGGTGGAGGAGGAATAATAGATGAGTCTCCAATGCTATTCACAGACATTGTTGTTACCATATCATCTGGCTTTCTTGTTACAACAGCAGGTGTGACCCGAGGCATTTCCGGGGTCTCGGTTCTTGATGAAAGAAATCTAGGAGTCTGAGGATCTGAAAGTAACACTGGATCTGCTGTCACCAACCCTTTTCCCACTCTTCTGGTGGTGCCCTCTGCAAAGCCACTGCTTGCTTTCTGCGCAGTCTGAGTCACCGGTGTGAAAGTGACTACTGACTCTGACACAATAGATGATTGTGGGATATGAGAAGCTGTAATCAGTAGAGGACCTGCAGAGATAGGTAAAGCTGTTGAATATGAAACCTGTTCTGATTTGCTACTTGAATGAGATACAGTTAGAGTCTCAGTAGGACCAGTAGATGATGACTCCCTTGTATCAATTCCAGTTGATATGGTGATGCTGGAGGAGACTGCAGATGTAACCCCAGAGGGGTTGATCTTTTTTATTGGAAAACTTGTTGAAACAGCTTTAGGTTCCTGACCTTGATTAACAGACTCGAGTTTACTAAATAGTGTTATTGCTGGTGGACCAACAGTGGTACTGGAAATTATGTTGATAGGCATTTGTGTACTTTGACCAGGTCTTTCAGTTGTGCCAGATGATGGAGAAGTCGTTATAAGTGTTGTTCCTGCACTTTCACTATCAGAGATATTTTGAATGATTGGCATTATAGGTGTCACCCTAACTGGCTCTGTTACAACTGATGCGGGTTCTGTGACAGCTGGAGGTATAAAAAATCCAGACGTTTCAGTGCTTGCTCCATCTTTGTTTTTTTCAAATACAGACATTGCTTCAAAATCTCCAGACGGTCTTCTTCTCCGAGTGATATCAGACATTTGAGTTGTTATGCTCTGCATTCTATCTTCGTCCGTGGATGATTTGTCTTGAGCTTCAACAACAGATGTTGCAGTAACTTTGGCTGTACTTCTGAAATCAATCAAAGTTGTTCCTGTTGGAGAGGGCTTGGTAACAGAGGTTTTAAACAATGGGGCCCCCCTGGTAGATTTACTACTTATTGTAGCTAAACCAGGAGGTCCACCGGAAAATAAGGCAGGAGAACCAGCAGAGATCTCCAGTGAGGCTTTAGATGTTTTCTCTATACCTGATGTAGGTCCAACAGGAACAGTTGTATAGTTCAATTTCTCAGTGGCCATCAGCACCACATCAGTGGCTTTTTCAGGTGCTGTTGTCTTAAATGAAACAATAGCCTCTGGTGAAGGAGGGAGACCTGAAATATCTTTTGTAATAGTATTTTCTTTAGTCACAGATGTTTCCATTTCCACAATTGGAAAAGTAACTGCAATAGTCTGATCTGTTGGTTCTTGGCTTAATATGGAGGTCTGGCTTGCATCAGTTTGAATGGAAACAGGAGGTTCAGGATTTTCCGTCAATATCTCAACAGTTTCAACTTGGGAAAGCTGATCAGTTGTTTCACCTGTTGTTGGCTGTGTTTGTAATGTTTTGGCAGTGCTTTCCTTTAAATCATCCATGGGGGTGTGTGTGGTCTGAGTCACAGGTTTCAAAGTCGTTCCTAATTTTGCCAAAATAGATGTTGATGAAAGCTGATCAGTTGTTTCACCTGTTGTTGGCTGTGTTTGTAATGTTTTGGCAGTGCTTTCCTTTAAATCATCCATGGGGGTGTGTGTGGTCTGAGTCACAGGTTTCAAAGTCGTTCCTAATTTTGCCAAAATAGATGTTGATGAAACTGGAATTTGAGAAACTGTCATCATTGGAGGACCTGAAAACGTAGTTAGGGCCGTGGAAGATGAAACATCCTCTGGTTTGAAGCTCACGGTAGATGCTTCATGTGTCTCAACAGGACCAGTAGATGATGACTCCAATGTACTCTTTACCACTGTAGATGGATCAACACCAAGTACAGCTGTAGTGGGAATTATGTTGGCAGATATCTTTGTAATTTTACCAGGAATGGTGAGGAGTGTTGATGGATGGATAAGCGTTTTGGTCACGCCTGATGATAGCTGAGTAGTCATGAATGTTGTCTCTGGATGTTCATCAATGGAACTACTTTCAGCAACCTTAGCTGTAGTTTTATCCTTGTGCAGCTCTATTATATTTGATGATGGATCTATTACAGCTATAGATGCTAACAAACCAGATGCTTCTGTAGTCATTGTATCTTTGGTATTTTCAACAAACATTGAGGTTGTTTCAAACACTCCAGACATTTTTGGTCTCTTGGTAATGTCAGAAATTTGACTTGTTACACTTTGTATTCTATTCTCATCCGTGGAGGATTTATCTGTTGTTTCAACAATATCAGATGTTTCAAAAGCTTTGGCTGTACTCTGGAAATCATTCAAAATTGTTTCTGTAGTAAAGGGCTTTGTTACAGAGGTTTTAGGAAATGGGATCTTAACAGTCGGTTTACTACTTGCTGTAACTACACCAGGAGGTACAGGAGAGGTTAGGGTAGGAGAACCCTCAAAGATATCCAACGCAGGTTTAGCTATTGTCTCGATATCTGATGCTGGTGAACCTGGTTCAGCTGTATGGCTCAATTCCTTAGTGGTCACATTTTTGAAGCTCAACTTTTCAGTGGTTATCGACACTACATCAGCGGCTCTTTCAAGTGGTGCTGTCTTAGATGAAATAGTTGACAATATTGAAGGAGAAAGGACTTTAACGTCTTCAGTTGTATCCTCAGTCACAAATGATTCCATTTTGGGAGTTGAAAGTGTACCTACTGTAGTTTGATCCAACTGTTCTTGAGTTACAATTGTGGTAGGGTTGGCATCAGTTTGCACAGAAACCAAAGGTGTGGTGATTTCAGTCAGAATCTCAACAACATCGGTTTTGGAAAACTGTCCTATTGTGGCAGCCGATGCTTGCTCTGTTCCCAATGTTTTAGTTGTGCCTTCCATCAAACTATCCACAGGTTTCTGTGTAGACTGAGTCATATGCTTGGAGGCAGTTTCCAAGTCCACCATAACTTGTGTTGATGAGATGGAAAGTTGAGAAACACTCTTTGTTGGAGGACCTCCAGAGGGAGGTGTAAGTGTCGAAAACGAAACCTCTTTTGGTTTGACACTTAAAATAGATGCTTCTTGTGTCCTGACGTGACCAGTAGATGATGACTCCACTGTACTCTTTACCACTGGAGATACATCAATATCACTTGGGAAAGGTGTACCAGGAATTATATCAGCAGATACTAGTGTTGCTTTACCAGAAACAGTGAAGAAATCTGAGGGATGAAAAACTTTTTTAGTTGTATCTGAAAATACCTGGGTAGTCATGTGTGTCATTTCTGGATGTTCATTAATGGAGCTCCTCTCAGCAAACTCAGCTGTTGATGTTTCCCCACGTAGTTCTGTTACATGGGATTTGGGATCTGTGGCACCTGGAGATGTCAAAAACCCAGATGATTTAGTGGTCATCCTATCTTTGGTATTTTCTGCAAACACAGTGGTTGCTTCATTCTCTACTGAAGTTGTTGGTCTCTGGGTAACAACAGAAATTTGAGTTTTTTCTTTTTGCACCTCAGGCTCATCTGTGGAATATTTGTTTATTGTTTCAACAATGTCATATGTTTTAGTAGCTTTGCCCCTACTGCTGAAATCAGTCAAAGCTGTTTCTGTGGGAGAAGGCTTTGGTACAGAGGTTTTGGAAAATGGAAAATCAGTAGTAGATTTACTACTTGCTGTAACTGCACCAGGAGCTCCAGCAGAAATGGACATGGGAGAACCACCCAAGGTGTTCACTGAGGCTTTTGTTTTCTCAATACCTGATGAAGGTCCAAAAGGAATAATTGGATAAGTCAGTTCCTCAGTTGCCTCTGAAACTTCATTGGTGGCTGTTTTAAGTGTTGTTGTCTTTGATGGAGCAACAGCCTGTGGTAAAATAGGAGTTTGTGAAATATTTCTTGTAACAATATCTTCTGTAGCCATAAATGTTTCCAATTGTGGACCTGTAAGAGTAGTTTGATCTCTCAGTTCCTGACTTAATGTTGAGGTTTGGCTCGATTCAGTTTTAACGGACTCTGGAGGTTCAGGACTATCTGTCAGTATCTCAACATTGTCAGTTTGGGAATGCAGTTTGGTGGTTGCAATTCCTGTCAGTTCTTTTCCAGATGTTTTGGCAGAACTTTCTATAAACCCATCTATGGGTTTGTGTGAAGTCCGAGTCATAGATTTTGAAGTAAACATGAAGCTTGATGAAACAGGTGTTGATGAAATTGGAGCTTGAGATACTGCTACGAATGGAGGACCTATAGAGGGAGTTAAGGCTGTTGAAGATGCTGGTTCAGTGCTTGAGGTAGATGCTGCTTCTGTTCTGACTAGACCAATCGATGATGACTCCACTTTACTCTTTATCACCGTAGATACATCAACACCATTTGGTAGAGGTGTGATGGAAATTATGTCAATAGACATTTGTGTACTGTCATCTGGACCCATAGGCAGATCTGATGGGTGAAAAAGCTTCTCAGTTGTAGCTGATAATGGTTTAGTATTCATGAATATTGTTTCTGGATGTTCATTAGTTGAGCTACTTTCAGCAACTTCAGCTGTAGATGTTTCCCTATGCAACTCTGTCACATGTAACAAGGGGTCTGTGACAGTTGGAGTTGTCAGTAAACCAGATGAATCTGTTGTCACTGTATCTTTTATAATTTCTGAAAACATAGAGGTTGCTTCAAAAACCTCAGCGTTTGTTGCTGTCAGAGTAATATCTGATATTTGAGTTGTTACAGTCTGTATGGAGGATTTGTCTGTCGTTTCAACAATGTCAGATGTTTTAGTAGGTTTTTGGAAACCACTAAAAGTCGTTTTTGTAATAAAGGGCTTTGTTGCAGGGGTTTTAGAAAATGGGAGCTCAGAAGGGGGTTTACTATTGCTTGTTTTAACTACACCAAGAGGTATGGGAGAAGTTTGGGTAGGAGAACCAGTGGAAATCTCCAGTGAGGCTTTGGTTGTTTTCTCCATACCTGATGCAGGTCCAACAGGAGCACTTGTATAGCTCAAATCATCAGTTGCCACTGACGCGACATCAGTGACGCCTTCAAGTGGAGTTGTCTTAGAATAATCAAATGACAATGGCAAAGGAGGAAAGCCTGAGGCTTCTGTCACTGTATCTTCTTCAGTAACAAATGCTTCCATTTTTGGAGTGGAAAGTGTACCTGCAGTACTTTGATCTATCAGTTCTTCGTTTACTATTGGCATAAAGGTTGCATCAGTTTGAACAGAATGTATGGTGCTTTCTGTGAGAATCTCAATAACATCGGTTTGGGAGAAGTGTCCAGTTGTGGTAGCTGCTGCTTGCTTTGTTCCAAATGTTTTGGTAGTGCCTTCCATCAAACCATCTGTGAGTTTTGGTGTAGACCGAGTCACAGGTATGGAAGGAGTGGGTGTTAGTGAGATAGAAACTTGAGAAACTGTCACAAATGGAGGACCCACAGAGGTAGGTAGGGCTGTCAGAGATGAAGCCTCTTCAGGTTCGATGCTTGAGGTAGATGCAACACTACTTGGTGAAGATGTACTTGGAAATAAGTCAGCTGATATTTTTGTAGCTCTATCTGAAACAGTAAGGAGATCTGATAGATGAACAGGCTTTTTGGTTGCAGCTGGTGATAGCTGAGTTATCATGGGTGTCATTTCTGGTTCATCAGTTGAACTACTGTCAACAACTTCCACTATGGGTGTTTCCCCATTCTGGTCTGAAACATGGTATTTTGGATCAGTGATAGCTGGAGATGTCAACAACCCAGATGATTCAGTGGCTACTGTATTTGTAATGTTGTCAACAAACATAGAGGTTGCTTCAAAAACTCTAGTGGTTGTTGATCTCTGGGTAACATTAAAGATTTGAGTTGCTTCTGTGTCGGATTTTTCTGTTGGTTCGAAAACAGCAAATGTTTCAGTGGCTATGTCAGTACCGCTGAAATCAGTCAAAGCTGTTTCTGTGGGACTAGGCCTTGTTGCAGAGGTTTTAGAAAATGGAAGCCCAACAGTGAGTTGACTACTTGCTGTGGTAACACCAGGGGTTCCCGTGTAAACTCTGACTGGAGAATCACTCATGGTGTCCAATAAGGCTTCAGTTGTTATCTCAATACCTTTTGTAGGTTCAACTGATACAGTTGTGAAGCTCCACTCATGGGTTGTTGCTGACATTACATCAGTGGCTCTGTCAAATAATGGTGAAGATTGGACACCTGAAACTTCTTCTGTAGCTATATTTCCTTCAGTCACAAATGACTGCATTTCGGGACTTGGAAGTGTAACTTTTGTAGTTTGATCCCTCGGTTTTTCGTTTACTGTTGTGATAAGGCTTGCATTCTTTGGAATGGATACAGAACGTGTGGAGCTCTCCGTCAAGATTTCAACAATATCAGTTTTGAGAGATTTTGGGGTTGACCCAGATATAGTCTCAATTCTTAACTCCTCACTAGTTACTTTTGCTGTTGATGACAAATCTTGCTTGATACTCTGTGTACTTGTACCAGGGGTACCGGAAACTGCAGAAGGTGGTACACTAGTAGTGATGAAATTAGTATTTGTATGTGGTCCAAGTGACTGGCCAAATGGTGCCCTGGACAAATGGGTCTTGTTGAAAACTGGTGCACTGGTTGTAACTATTGATTCTTCATTTTTTTTTGTGATGCTAGTCATTTCAGTATGTTGAGACGTCTGATTTATGTGCTCCTTTACATCTGAGGGTAGCACTGTAATAACTTTAGTACCAGGTAACCCAGATGATTCTGTGGTAACTATAGGTGTGACACTGTCATCTAGCATTGTGGCCATTTTTGAAGTTGATGCTGACTGAGTCGGGAAGAAGCCTGATTTTGGTGGTAATTTTGTAGAAGTCTTAGGAGTTGAAGTTGTCAGTTCTCCAAAAGGTGTGACAATGGCATCTGGCACTGTGGCCACTTTGGAAGTTAAAGCTGATTGAGTCTGGGGGAAAGTTGATTTTGGAGGTAGTTTTGAAGAAGTCTCTGGAATTGAAGTTGTTGGTTCTACAGTTGTCACACTCACAGTTTTCCCTTCAGCTGAGTCTGATTTCACTGATGTAATTGGTATAGTTGTTACCTCAATTGGCAGTGGTGGTGTATATTTTTCGCTAATCTTGGCCAGTGAAGTTGTAATTGCTGTCTCAGAGGTTGATTTCAAAGTTGTCACAGCAGTATTTATTTCTGAATTTTCAGTGCTGGGTTTCATCGTGGTCGTGAACTCCATTAACTCAGATTGTGAAAGTGGGGGTAATCTTGCAGTTGTTATGGATTGTAAACCACTGTTTGATGTCTCAGTGGTTGATCCTAAAGTTGCCTTAGTAGTTGTTTCTTCAACAGTTGCAGGCTTCATCTTTGTGAAAACGTCTGTTGACTCAGGCATTAATTTTGAAGTTTGTCGGACTGTTGGTAATGTTTCAGTTGACATGGGCTCCAACTCTGTGGTAAATTCCACAACTGTCTTGACACTTGTTGTTTCTTCTGTCAGTGTAGGTTTCCTCTTTGTAATAACTTCCGTTATTGATTCAGATGATAATTTTGTAGGTTGAGGAGTTGTGGGTAACTTTTCAGTTGACATGAAGTCAGATGATGTTGGTGTTGATTTCCCAATAGGTAGTTCTCCCATGGTTTTCTCTTCAACTGATTGTGTCTCTGTCACAATAATTTCTGGAGGAGACTTCATTGTTGTGATATCACTTGTTGACTCGCTCAGTGGTGTTGAGGTCAGTGAAGGTGAGGTTGCAGTTGTCCAAACCTCTACTGTTGTTGGTTTCTCACTTTTTGATTTGGCAACTGTCACATCAGTGGCTATTTCTTTAATAGTCGTGAGTTTCTTTGTTGTAGTAATATTAGTTACTGATTCAGTTGATAATTTCAGAGTCGGAAGAGTTGTTGGTACCTCTTTAGTTAATGTAGACTCTGAAGTTGGTAATGGTGTTTTAGTTGTTGACTTTACAGCTGTGACTCTACTTGTGTTTTCATGAACATTTGTGGTTTTCACTTGTGTTGTGAATTCAGTTGTAGGTTTCATCACTGTAATGGAATCAGTTGTTGGCACAGATGATAGCATTAATGTTCCTTTAGTTGAAGTTGAAGTTTGTGTCGTTCTAGTTTCTAACACTGTTGGTGGTGTATCAGTGCTTGTTTCTACAGTTGTCCCACCAAAGTGTTCTCTGTCAAGAGTTGTGGGCTTTATCTTTGTGAGAACTTCTGTTGTCGACTCGGGCAATAATTTTGAAGTCAATCTAACTGTCGGCAACTTTTCAGTTGATGTGGACTTGAACATAGTGGTTGTTGTCTCAGAGGTCAATTCTACAGTTTTCTCAACACTGGTTGTCTCTTCAATCACTGTGGGCTTCCTCTTAGTAATAATGTCTGTTACTGATTCAGTTGCTGATCCTGCAGGCTGGGGAGTTGTGGGTAATTTTTCAATTGTCATGGGGTCTACAGATAATGTTGGTAGTATGTCACTTGCTGATTCTACTGTTCCAGTACTTGGTTTTTTTTCTTCAACAGTTGTTGGTGTCACTCTTACGGTGGACTCTGCTAGTGGATTTGCTGTTATGAGAACATCAGTTGTTGGTGCAGTTGATTGCATTACAATCTGTGGAATCGAAGGTAATGTTTCTGTTGTCCTCGCCTCCAATGTTGTGGTTGGTTTCCCTGTGGTTGATTCAATGATTGTCTCAGTAGTAGCTACTTCTTCAACAGTTGTGAATCTCATCCTTGTGATACCTTCTGTTGTCGATTCAACTGATGATTTTGGAGCCTGTTGAGTGCTAGGTAACTTTGTAGTTATTACAGACTCTAATGGAGTCGCTAGTTTATCTGTTACTGATTCTACAGTTGTCTCAGCCGCTGTTGTAGGCATTTGAGACTGTGCTAGAATTGTAGCTGTCATTGTGTCAGTGGGTTCAACAACTACCTCTGTTGTAGGCTCTGTGGATATTGGCTTGATTGGATGAGTTCGTGGAACTACATCAACTCCAATGGTTGGTGCCAGGGTTGTTAGGACTGTGGTAATTGTCGTGGGTTTTGTTGGCCTCACTGATGTTTGAGTAACAATAACTGTCAAAACAAATAACAAGTAAATATCCCTTATGAATGCTCAATAATTACATTTGCAAATTCAAATTTAATTTTACCGGTACTTTGTTGTGCAATCAATGTCATGAAAAATACACAACTTCCATGTACTCAACAACTTTGTTGCCGAGTAAAATGTTGTTGCAGTCTATTTTGCACAAAACTGATAGTCTAGGTGAGCAGTGCTTCACTAACAACTTCAAAAGGAATGATAGCTTTATTGCAACATTTTTTGTGTATGATCATTTCGCAATCTTTGTAAAAGAGTCACTTAATTAGCTCTGCTCACCACATGACTTTGTGCCTTGTTTTGAGGGAACTTGATGAATGACTTGAATTATACACAAATACACTTATGACATTCAACAATTCTACCTAACGTGAAATGATGGGGCAACATTTTTGCGAAGTGCAGTTTTATACACCCACCTTTTGACTTTGTGAAATGCGACCTAACCATACCATAACAGCAATAATATGTGGAAGCAGTTCAATTGTCTCACTGCACAAAGTTTCATGAAATTTGGTGCATGAGGAATTAAATAACTGTTGTGAAATTGATAAGCAAAGGTAGAATTACAAAAGAGGTATAATGTAGAGAATTTGTAGTCCCTTTATAGTAATTGCCTATGTACCTACCCTCATCTCGGCACTCCCCTTTGTGTACTAATCTCAGTGTCATGTCTCCTCGTAAGCACCCCATATATAACATCATGCAGCGGTTGATATATGTATTCCCATCCGTACCACACACGGCATCATAAGTAGCATCACAGCGATGCTTTCGACACTGCCTTGGCACTCTCATTCCTGTGTGCAAAAGGTAAAAATTAATGATGGTGTTTGCTGTTATGGTGTGTGCATGAGGCAAATTTCTCTTTTAAAAATCTAGCCCTCTCTGAAACCAGGCTTATTCCATTCTTTATCTTAGCAGCAGGGAAGGTGACATTATCAGTTAAATCTATGAACACTGAGGGAGGCCAGACCACCATTCTTATTTTTGTCAGCCAGATTTACCAATGCAAACAGTGTTGGTCACTAACTACAGATCTACTTTTAGGGTTTAGGAACAGCTTCACAGAATCAGGTTTTGCAATAATGCGGACGTTTAATTTGTGCACCAATTTTTGTGATTAAAACTGAAAAATGTGCTTTCAAAAAACCCCCCCAAAATTTTATTAAGCATTACATTTGGGATTTACTTTACAGATCTATAGGCATATTCCACTTAGTTTTCAGTCAAGAGGTAGTAATTATTTACTGTTGTAATTTGGTACTTAACAGCAACAAAATCTCCTAGTGTCAATACAGTTGCTGATAAGACAGATGCTCAAGATCCTGGTATCCCCTCTTGCTGAACAGGGGTTTTAAAATGAGAATTAATTGCATGGGAACTCTCAAAACAAATGGCTGGTTAGATTACACAAAATATCTTAGGTTACAAATTGGAAAGCTAAATCAAAGTAACATGAAACCTTATGCCATGCACTATTTGAAGTCTGATGCAAATAACCCACAAAATTACAATATATTGCAACACCAGCTATCAATTGTGTGTGCATTGCACAACTTTGGGTTATCCAGCTCAACAAGAGTTGAAGCATGCATAGGCAATTGATAACGGTGGGGTCAGTGGCGTTGACAAAGTTCAGCAGCTCACTGAGAAACTCAGCCAAGCGGATGAGAATTTTTTGGCGGTCCTTGATAAGGGTGAAACCATCAGCAGACCTAACCGGGACAGTATAGGGCCTCTGATTGGGCCATAGCTGGACTTGACACCATCATAGAACCCGTGGACAGGGTCATCTGCAAGGCCATATCACAGGCCTTGTTCCTCCACCCTCTTCCAGCACACTTCTGGGCAGGAAGGATGATCCTGAGACAGACAGTGGATTGTATAAGATGTTGATCTGTTCAGCACTCAGCACCTCAGAGAGCTCTGGTAATCCTGACATCCGAAGGTCACCATGGCACATGATGACATAGTCAATAAGGTGCCAGTGCTTGGATTGTGGATGCATTCATGCCGTCTTCAGCTTGTCAGGTAGCTGGAATGCTGTATTGGTGATGATGAGGTTATGATCAGTACAGAGGGTGAGGAGTCTGAGCCCGTTGGAATTGGCCAAACTTTCACCATGCTTGCCGATCATGATTCCACCCCAGAAAGTGTGGTTGGAGTCCATATGGGTGTGGAAGTCACCAAACAGGATGATCTTGTCAGGCTGGGGCATGGCTCAGAGTGTCTGGCCAAGTAGATCGCAGAACTTGTCCTAGAGGTCCTCGGTGGTGGTGAGAGTGGGTGCATAGATGCTGATGATGGTGGCATGTCTCTGTGCTGCTAAAGGAAGGTCATAAGCCACTCATTGAGACCGATGGGGGCCAAGGTGGTGGAGGAGGGAAGTCTTAACTGCGAATCCCACACCCTGGATCCTGGCGGCCTTCTCCAGGAGACCTTCCAAAAGAGCTAGGGTAAAACCTTGGTTGTAGTATTAGTTAATGGGTTTGCAGTTTCAAAGCATGATTGGTGTGTATCAAAGAGACCCATAAAAGATAAAACCAAGATTAATGCTGTTGACAAAACAGAGCTGCCAGCGTGAAAACAGCTTGGACACTTCTACCTGTACTTTGCCAGAACCTAACCATAGAAGTGAGGTCACAGTGGAAAGGCATATGCATGGATTCCTTTCCTTACAGTATTGAAATTACGTGTAGATTTCCTAGCCATCCAGAGACTAAGTGTTGTGCACAACCCAATGCACCCAGAAAGGCTCACCCTTTCCTTTCCCTCGTTGACCAAGTCCCCCGTGGCTCACCCACGAACAGCCATTCACCCTCTCGCTCCCAAACTTCTCGGACCTTATCGCTCTCAAGAAACCCATGTCAGCGAAGACCAAGTGTGTACAAAATCCTCATAGACTTTTCTTCCATAGACTTTCTACAGTATGACTTATGCATAACCACCCCAATCCAGCGCTCTCATTGGCTAAGACGCGGCCCCATAAGTCTATAAAGCGACCAGCTCCAGCGGTTAGTGTTGATCTTTTTTCCCGAGCGGGCAGTTTTGGAGAAACAACTGTCTGAGCGGGCAGTTTTGGAGAAACAACTGCCTGACCGTTCGTGAGTGTATAGCTCCAATGTGAACAACCTTTCTATCACTCCCGAATAAATAGCTCAGATTTTGACGAGCAGTACTTGAGTAATATCCAGCCTTACTAGTAGCAGTTGCTCATTGTAAATATGGAGATGATGTTAATAATTCTTCAGAATAAACAGTAGTGAGTGTATAAGTCAGTCCAATGACTCATTCTTTATGATAACGACTCCCTACCCCAAGAGAAACGTTACAATATGTTGCTGGAAAACTTCACCTTGCCGAGTTTAAACCTCTGCAGCGTTAGGCTTTTGAAGTATGGGTACGCGGGCGTGACGTTTTCGTCTCTACACAGGATATAGTAAGAAGAGCTCCAAATTTCAAGCACTGCTGTTTTGCTTTGACCATTCAGCCTTGATGAACTGCTAGTGTTACTCCAACGTCAGATCCCCCCCCCCACCACCACCAACAATCCTCATAGTTGTTATCTCACCGCTTATTGCCCTCATGAAAAACCATGCAGATGGAAACATTGCGTAAACTTTGGAGTTGATGCCTCCAAAAAAAAAAAATCAAGTTGGAAAAAGCCTCGTGGTTGCGACACTCGACCGGTCTCCTATCCAGTCCCTTTGCAGTCATGCACACATGCAGCCACGAAGGCCTTGACGAAAGGCTACCCCTGAGCTGAAGTGGACCTCCAATCGAAAGGAAAGACGGGTGATTACAAGCGGGTTCCTGCACGCGTTCTGCGTGTACACAAAGACCATACATGCCGAAGTATACTTGCGCGCCTCATATCCCCAATCTTCTGTTCAGCTCAGCTACACCGGCAGATTCTTTCCCTCCGTGGTCTCCCCCTTTTAATTCCTTGTGGTTTGTCTCCTCTCCCTCCGTTCTTTGTTTAGGCCTACACAGCTTTCTTCAGAGTTCTGTTTATTCTCCACCCTCCCTTTGTGTTTCCCCACTGTGCCTTATTCAGTTTGTTTGTGAGTCCCACTTCTGCCCAACCATGGAGGAAGGAAAACTGTTTTCCTTCCTCCATGGCCCGACCTAGTAACTTTAGCATTTTAGGACAGTCTCTAGACAGCGATTAAGTTCGCTTTTTGGCAATTCCTCAGGGGTGTTTTTCTTTTTTAGATCTGTTTGTGGTGTTATTCCTAATTTGTGTTTGAGTGTATTTATGTCTTGTTCCCTGAGAAACAATAAATAAATAAAAATAAATAAATAAAAATAAATAAATAAGTAAAAGTCACGAAGGAAGACGCGCCGCGACTTACAGGCTCCCATAGAGGGATTTCACATTAGCGTCATCTGCGCATATCTGCATCGAAATCGAGGCTCTCTGTGTTGAACTTCGTCGCGCGCGCCCGCGGAGTCCACACAGTACGTGGAGTATCCGGTTCGCAAGTGCGACACCACTTCAGTTTAAACTACGCCCACTGTACAACATACACGACCATCGCAGGTCAATTGTCGCTATTTTTCTTTGGATTTTACGTGTCGAGTGTTTCTGAAAGACTCCTCCACAAACATTTTCAGCCTAAAAAGCCTGAATCTAACATACCTTTATGTATTTTGTGTCTTGACTCCTTACTTTCAATCGTCTGATCGTATTAAGAATTGAAGCTGACACATACAGCCTCGTTTTCAAACGCTGGAGTGCGCAGATCGACGCTAAAAAGCGTCGTATTGGGATCTCTCTATTGGACGATCGCTGAAGTTGGGCGTTAACTTCCGATTCCATTGTTCCAGTAAACGACGATCAATACATATAACTCTACGGGCAGTGCAGGTGCAGCGCCCCCAATTTCAGCCGTATTCCCAACATAGTGTATTTATAAGACTTAAAGGTTTTCATGGTGAAAGAAACTAGATCTATAGTAAAGATTGCGGTAACACCATGTATTTATCTCTTCTTTGAGTATGTGTGGTTCTGAGAAGAACCGGGGAATAACTCCACGTTTCGAACAGTGTACTCTGTCCGTCTTCAGGAGACTGCAGGATTCTAACTGGGAGTGGAGCTTATATGGTGTAGAGAGGGATCCAGATGTAGGGATTAGCTCGGTGAGGCGTGAAGGTGGGAACAGTGATGGCGGGAACAATGGATGCTGCACTGGATCCTGGGGCTGCATGCCCTGTGTGTGTGTTTACCGGAGCGTGTCAGTTGGAGTTGGCAGTGGGAGAGTGAATAGCTGGGTGCCAAGGGGTATAGAAGACCCATAGGCTGACTGAGGGGGAAACCTAACTAGGGAGTCCTAGGGTATAGGAGACCCATTGGACTGGGATGTGAGGATGGGGCGCCAGATATCGCTGATGTTGAAGCTGATGTCTTGGGGAACTGTGTCGTGCTTGATGATTTCCATGGCTTCTCTAATGCGGCGGGGATACCATCGTTCGATGCTGGTGATAAGTTCAGCTTGGCTCCAGTTGATTTGATGGTCTTCAGTGTGGGAGTGCTTAATTATTGATGACTTTTCCAGCTCTCCCTTCCTACCATGGGCTTTGTGCTCGTTGATTCGGGTAGGGAGGTCCCTGCCCGTCTCGCCGATGTACACTTTGCCGCATTGGCAAGGAATTCTGTACACCCCCGGTCTGCGCTGGGGGTCCTGTCGGTCCTTGTGCGAAGTAAGCAGGTGATGCAACTGGAGTGGGGCTGTGTGAAAAACTTTAATACCGTGCTTGTGGAGAATCCGCTGGATGTGGTGGGAGGTGTTGCCTAAGTAGGGGAGGGTAATGGAACTAGGGGCCCTAACTAGTTGGCTTTGGGTATAGGAGACCCTTCGGCCGGGGGTGGATCTGGGATCTTGGGTCTTGACTTGGCTTGGCTTGTATCCGTTACGTTGCAGCGCTGCAGTGATGTGGTGGAGTTCTTGACCGAGGAATTCTTTGTCGCAGATGTTGTATGCCTTGCGGACCAGGGCCCGGTTGACGGATGACTTAATCTTGGGGTGGTGTTTTTATTTGAAAACGTTACATTCAAAGAACCCAACTATATTCTACGATTTCTTCCCCCCCAAATCACCTGGTACCATCTCATTAAGGTTTTCAAATTTATACTGTACGTTCAGGAATAGGACTGAAATTGGGGACGCTGCAAATACACATATGCAGCAAGGTGTGAGACGGAGAGAACCCCCCCCCTGCTTTGTGTTGGTCATTGTCTCGCAGGAATCTGGGGAATTCCTTTCAGACATCTTAGGGGGGTTTGTTTTAAGTAACAATACTCTGGAATGTGTATAGGGATTGGACGTGTTGGGGGGGGTACCGCTCGGTCTCATTTCTTGCTGGGTATAACCACGGACCTATATAAAAAAAACCTGGACTTGCAACGCCTTTGTATGAAAAAGAAGCCAACCAGCGGCCATTTTACCGAGCCGAATACAAAGGCGTGGGTTGGCTCCCTACTATTGACGTCAGGAAGAACAAAGGCGGGAATTACCAGGAAAGCTTTGTATTCGGCTCGGTAAAATGGCTGCGAGTGGATTCAATGACTCTATAAGCTGATTAAGGGCATTGCGAGTCCAGATTTTATTATACACGTCCGTGGGTATAACAAATATCGAATATTACATGCTGCGCGCGCCGATTTCTATTGCGCCCTCTCGTGACTTCATTTGACGAATCGACGGCTCGTTCTTCCGTCGTGGGACTCTCATACAACCGAGGGAAACTAAAGAAAAAGTTGAACAGTTTGTTAGAGATTTAATTCCCAAGACGGTATAACGGAGCCGTCGATTGGTGAAATTCATTCACGAAAGGGTGCAAAGGAAATCGGCACGAGCGGCATATTTTTATGCTCGATCGAGTCTGCTTTCGAGTTCTGCCGTCTTGGCCCATGTCACAGGCTTTGTTCCCAAAACCAATCCCCGATTGCGGGCCTGACGCGTTTAAATTAAATTTGATTACTGTAATTTCCGATCTCTTGCATCTTATTTGATGTTTCGTGGCACTATTAGACTAATTACTGCACTTACAGCTTCAACGTCAGCTAGTTAAAAAAACAGTTGAAGCCTGAGACGGAGCCGAAGTTGAGTATTGGAAAATGGCCTAGACTAGGCGCGCCTATGAGGTAAGTGCCCCAAATCACGCCCTGTTTTGTTCCACTCGGAGAGGATTGCGCACGTTGCCTACATGGGATGGAATACACGCTGCCGTGCATAGCGATATCATCAGCAAGGGGTGCTACACGTAGTCTACGTACGTTTGGTTAGCAAATACATGTAGTTTTCTGAAAGATAAATTTTGTGATATTTTCGAGGCAAAGTGTACGCGAATTGTTGAGTGCGAGACTGAGATTGGTGACTGAATTTATTCTTCAAATGTCGCCGTTTCAGCCACCCGGGCCGAGTTCGGGCGGCTTGTTCCCGTATGTTCACGAAGAGCTCGATTTGTTGTTCGTGGTTCGGCCGCTCGAACACCTAGAACAAACAACCGGTTATCGCTGGTAGTTCGTGACAAGCAACATGCAACATGGCAGCGTCCATGTAGGCTACGTTATTCGAGAGTTAATGTTTGGATGGGCTGAATTCTTTTCTGTATAAACAGGAACATTCATTTCTGTTTAAAATAATTAATGTTAATTATGCAAAAATTCTCACTGTCTATGGCTTTGAAAGCCATCTCTTTACTTTTTGCAGCTGTTCAAAAATCAAAATCTCACGAGTTTCTCCGTGTGTTCCTGTAAAACCCTGACGATGAGGTGGTGTGTGATCCTGTTCCGAGAACAGTGTTCTTGAGTCGTGTTCCCGCCGTTCGAGTGCGAGAACAAGAACCTCGTCTCAAGAACAGGCCGCCCGAACTCGACCCTGGAGTATAAGCTACAGGGAAGTTTTTCACTGAGCGTGAGAACCAAAGTAAGCCGTAGCTTATCGAAAATTACGTGACGATGCACTGTCATATTTTTTTAAATGAAGTTCGTTCCTCAGTACCGATATTTTCCATAAATTCTTCAATATCGATGTTTTCGAAGTTTTGGTATTTCTCCGAAATCCGATATTTTTGATATATCAATATTGCCAAACAACTAACATCGGCGATATCGATTTCAAAGCTTGGATATACACCACTATTAAAACAAAAGAGTGCGAGACGGAATAATGCAGCCCACCGATTCAGATGCTTGGCGAAGGCAGAAAGTCTTTCGTGCAGTGTCTTGGTCTTTGAATCAAGAGATTGCTTGACACATCTGAGCATGTCTTTGACTTCTGATAAAATTTGCGGGTCTGAAAATATGTATTTGTTCGAGTCAATTTGGTCAATTTTGAAGGTTTCGTTTATGATATCTATACGAGCCACTGAAGGTGCGATTTCTAAGTTTTACATGTTCCACACTATTTGCAGCATGAATAGACTAGGGCAGTGAGGGATCGACTGGGAAAGAAGAGGGTGACTGGAAAAGCTCACTCACTGCGGCCTAAGTCACAGATTTTAGTGACACAGGTTCCTCTCGTCAACTGATTGATTCAAAGGAAATAAAAAAAGTCTCTGAGTGTGATTTGGGAACAGGCATGCAGACTTCTACGCCCCGATGATGGATACCAAGATCAATTATCAAGGGGGAAAAAAACGAAGTTGACCTTAATAGTGGAAAAGAGCTTAGGAACTCAATTGTATTAGGCGCATGAAAAATGCATTTATGATGTCATGTGCCAACTTTGAGCGGGACCGCAAGACGATAGTCGGAGACACGCCGAGTTCCCCCACTGGTCTCAAGCTTATTAGCGCTGGTTGGACATCCGGGAACTTCATTGCATCTGTCGTGATGTGGACTGCGAGAACCTAACGCCTTTGGGTGCATGTGCTCTTGCAGGCTTGGGCTTATTCGGATTAGGTTTCCTGCTGGTGAGTTGCACTGACCGAATTTTCAGTTCTCGTTCGATCTGAACAATGGCGTCACACAGGGCCACAGGCATAACTGAAGTCCCCATAACGCTTAAGTAAAGACCACAGCGGAAACATGTTCATGGTTAGGTTCACCAACACAACCCCGGTTGGTACGTGTATGGCTAAACCGGAACCAAGTCGGACTTTCGTTGCTCTTCCCCAGTCGGCCATCCCTTCACATAACATACAGTACATGTACATGGTCGGCTAGCTCGGCCGCTCGCATGACATCTTGTAAGGAGCCCTCATTTGATAGCTTTCTAAGTTATCCAGCGTCAACGTCAAAGACTGTACAACGTGTGTCCCCACCAATTAATAAGTCCGGCTTGACAGAAAAAGCAATCAGACCATCGTCGGTGATATGTAGTTATTTATAATTGCACATGAACGACATGATCTTGCATAATGTATACGGAATTTCCAACTATAAATGTAGTTAGACTTGGTACTTCCACCGATCGAAGTAGTCAGACTTGTGGACTCGTTATTATTATAGAGGTATGAACGATGTATAAACAAGTCCATCAATTTGATTGGCTACTACCTGTTTTGGAGCTGATTCGCTGTATACAAATGGCTTGAAGATTCGCCAAGCCGGGATTTCTGAACTCACAGTAATAAGTGGACAGAAGAGGGCACGAAGGAAGTATCTGATGCACGGCTCTGTACCCAAAGCATAAACGCAGACATCACGGAAAATATCGACTTGAGCCAAGTCTAGTGTAGGGCTTATTCCGGCGTTTGAAGCCCCCGGACCTGGGAGGTTAGCCCGATCGCCGTTATCAAAAACATCAATGCTTGGACTGCTCGTCAGGCTGACAAACATTAGAGGATGATTTTACGAGCAACACCTGCTTGAGTCCTTGCTCTATGCTTGAACCGACCGCTTTCTATATCGGTTTGACAATACATTTTGGATGTGCTTTGATTACACAACTTTCACTGAACTAACAAGAACCAGCCTCTCTGCAATGAATCTGCCCTTGCTTGGGACGGTATTTTCAGCAAGGTTTGACGTGCGCTTGCAAATTAAAGCGTATTTATTACACGTTAGGGTTTTTGTTGAGGTTAGCATTAACCCTAAAATGTAGCATCTGGACTTGTTAACAGGAGAGGGCCCTTTAACCAGTATAAGATTTGTAGGCCTATGAAAGAATGGCAGATTTTCGATAACGGGAGTCATACTTTCTTAACACTTTTGCTGCCTCTTAAGTTTCTGAAACAATTTCTACCATATTCAATATAGGTTTTAAATTTATGTCGCTGCAACTACGTCCTAGAAATAAGTAAAACAACTTTGCAAATTTAAACAAAACAAATACAAAACGAATTACTGGACACACACACATATACATACACAAAGAAAATTGAGCGGCCAGGAGAAAGGGAAGATGGCAGATGAAAAGCTTAGTTTTTCCCCTTTACTCGGCCCAATGTAATGTGCCGAATAATTTGGATTGCTGCATTACAATTTTGAGGAGTCAGAAAACTAGGCCTAAACATTAAGCTTTGGTTGAAATAAAGGTGTGTTATGCTAAGTAAGCTGAAACAAAATTGACTCATATTCAACCCGAAATGCAACATGAATTTGTTACATCATAACCATCATTGATGCTGCAGATTCTCAAAATATCCACGCCTATCAATTATTTGTTTACATTGAGTCTAACTGAGTGCCCAGCCTACAAAATAATATGCTACCGGTTCAAGGTTTACGTAATATGAACTGTCTCGACGCATGATTGTTACGAAATACAATAAGGTAGAAATGTACTTGTCAATAGTGCTCGTGCTTCACAGTGCGATTGTTCATAACTGTCTGATACCGGCCTTAAGTAGGCTTAATTTGGGTTGACTGGGTTGAGTGAGTAATTCCTACACAAAGCAGAAGCTAGCCAAAGCTCAAAGTACATGTATAATTATTCAGGATTGTACGTACTTCCAAATTCACACATGCCCTTGTGGATATGTACAGCAAGAGTGGGGCTGTTCTTGACACATGCTGCCACCTGCAAAATTTGTCGATTGAAGTAAGTCTTTTTGTCTCGGCCGCACACAGGTTTGAATTTAAGGATGTATCTGGTGCTGCACTGTGTTGCTGCCTCTGTAAAGGACACAAAACGAAATTACTCGCTTTTGAAAATGTTAATTCCAAACCTAGGACGAATCTTCCATAAAAATTTCTCGATCTCCACTTTTCAAATTGACCCGGAATCGATGTACTTTTGAGCGTGACCCATTTCTGGGTCAAAAGACGTTCCTTTGGGGCGTTAAAATGAACCAGAAAAGGGTCAGAAGGACTCAGAATAGTATTGGTCCCAACGGGATACAGATTCCGGGTCAATCTGACCTGTGACTTTTTAGATTGTATATTTAAAACTTTAATCATGACTAACAATGTTCCAAACTTCATGTTAAACGGACAGCGTTCAATAAACCAGTTTCGTCAAGGAGCAGATTCCAGGTGAAAATTGATCAGTACGTGAAGAACTTTGCAACAAGATTTAGCAGGCCGTCATAATTCAACAAAACAAAAGGCTCTAGCTCTCACTTCCCAAAGCCCACTCGAAGCCAGTACGAAATAGCCCTTATTACGTCGGACGCCATGTGCATTGATACCCGAAGTGGTGGTAAGAAGTTTTGAAATGGACCTAGTACCATTCAAGTTCGTCTGCCGTTAATTTTTTATAACTTAAACACACTTAGGCAGTGCGTAGCTGTGATACATAGAAGGTAACTATGGGCCTAATTACAAGTGATAGCTTTTTAGAACTTGCTGTTATGACCATCTACGTTTTATTGTTAAGGTTTATAATTATCAAATTATCAAAAAATTGTGGTCTACTTTGCCTACACTTTTTCACCGGGGACGATAAGCCATTTGATCCGTCCCACTTTTTAGTGGTAAGAAAAAAATCAGTGACTATTTAGCTATTTCTAACCACCACCGTGGAGGGAAAAAAAAGGTTCAAACCTCAAGTATACATATCAACATGCACATCAGTATTACGAACATCCTCGTCTGCTTTTCGGATTCCCAAGACCATCAGTTTTTAGGAATTTTGGCTTCCGCAGGCCACTCCCGCTTCGCGGGGCACGGAGTTTTGCCTGGAGAAGTACTGTACATCATTCATTGAATTACGTGTACTGAATACAATTTTTATTTCATCAAGTTCAACATACTGAGATATCCACGCAATCTGCCCGCTAGGTGTGTGATATCACTGCATTGCAATGAGCATGGTGGGGACCCTTTCAACTGGGACCCTGGTTATGGCCGAACGCGAGACTGTATGCTTCCGAGAATTAGCTGTACCCACATAGGGATGTCCCTACCAACAGTATGTAGGCACGGAATGGTTCAGTGCAGCCCCCAACCAAAGGCCATGGGTGAGGTTGAGTTGGGCTGGTTTGTGTGGGTTGGGTTGGGTTAGGCTTGGTTAGGTTAGAATAGTTTGGTTAGTGTTTTCGTAGACTAAAAATTCTTCAAGTGGGGTGGATTTTCTTCCAGCTTTCCCAGAAGCATTTCATTCGTTCAGAACAAAAGCTCTTTTTGTGTTAAAAGAATCGCTCCACTACTACTGGGACATTTTGAACCAATAAAACAAATTAAGTTGGTGATGGACTGACCGAATATCCTCATTTAGCTTTCTACGATGTGAACATACAAAAGAAAAACTAGAAGAACAATAAAGACGTACAACAGACAAACACACCAACAAACAAAAGAAAATCATATCAAGTTATGAAAAGGTCATGGAACGTATTTCTATAGAATATGGGCCCAGAGCTTTTCTTTTCAATAATGATTTGTTGATTGTGTGAGCAAGATTATAAGCGACCATTCATTAATGAATGGTGTCTTTCTCGAATGACGTCAAAGTAAAAGCACCGTCAGTGGTCTAAAAGATTACGGACAATTTTAAATGTTAAACGAAGTTCAAATTTTTGAATATAATTTATATACATGTAATTGTTAAACCCTAAAGGGTGCCAAATGATTTTTACAGTTCTAACAAATGTAGAGCAGAAACATGTAATCACCAAGACAATTCAAACGAACATTACATTTTAATCACGCTTATTTTGCATATGACCTTCCAACATTATCTCCGCAGTCATTCAGTCAACTGGCTGGTTAATTTGAATGTTGCCAATGCTGCAGTAACTGACCTGTTCGTACGCAGTATCCTTGTCCTGCAACACGTAAAGACTTATCTCTCTCACATGCAGCTGACTCTAAGAAACACTTATTCGCATAGGTGTTGCCGTCTGTTCCGCACACTGGCAGGACAATGTTGGGACATTTCCTCGGACAGACTTGCTCAACTAGTAAAAAAGAGGAAAAGAATTTGTTGAGGGTGAGCACAAAAGTCCATGTTGCTAAGTGTTTTCCTGACAGCCAATTTTTACCTTGGCTCGGGACTGCCAATTTTGTTTTTTACTTTTTTCCCCCATGTTTTTTTAATCAGTCACTGTACTCAAATATGCGGTCTACAAGGGAACCCTGAATATAAAAAGTAATTTCGCACATTTTAGTTTGTTTTCACTTGAAAACTTAATCTTTGTCCTGTTCATTCAACAAACGGTTACAGCTGGTACACAAATATACAGTGTAGCAACAGTACAAACCCGAGCTAATATTTTATCATCCTTTTGCAGTTGGTCCTCAAAATTTGGGCTTGGGGAACCACAGGGGATCATAGTACATAATCGTTTCACAGGCAAAACAGTTTGTAAACACTCCTCTATATATTTAAAGGGAGTTCACTTTAATCCTGTCGTAACAATGGGGAACGGCTAGAGGTGAGATTTGGAAACTGTTTTCAGATTTATATATTCATTATGTTTTTAAATTAAAGGAAAACCAATAAAGGTATCATTTGTAAATGGCAAACTGTAGTGTACATTTATACACAATTGTATAGTTTTCTATGGGATATCTCAGTTATCACTGCAGCCAGGTAAAGAGGATCTTAATTTATTACGTAAATAAATTACCTTTTATAACTATTCTGCACTTCCCAAGATACTGCACACGTAGTGATTTGTCATTCTTTTTGCATCGGAAAGACAGTAGAACACACATGCTGTAGTATGTCTGTCCATCACTTCCACACACAGGGGCGTAGTATCGCTGACAGTTGAGACTGCATGGATCATTAACTAAGCGAATTGTTGAGCAAAGAGGAAGGGTTTAAGAAGTTTCTCTTATCAGAAATTTCGCATGTGTCACAAATGCCTTGACTTTGTAGCCAGTTTCACCCTGGAAGACGGTAAAAAGGTCAACATTTTGAAGACCCCCCGCAGACAACTTCCTACACAAGCATCTGATTACATATATATTTATTTAAAATCATTCTATTTGACGTTGCGTAGACTGGATCTAAACTTGAAGGAAATATCAAGCAACAACTGTTCTGTTCTAGTTTCAAGTTCCACTGCTTAACCAGTCAGCCCAAAATCGACGGACAGAGTCACGTAAAAGCAGTTTTCTTTTTCAATGAGACTTTGTTTAGGAGTGCGTTCAATTAGCCTCAGTGAATTACAAAGTATTAGCTTCGTCCTTACCGTTTCGCTTATTTCACAAAACACTCAATAAGACTCCCAAGTCAGGCTGCCCAGTGTAAGCTAATCGAACGCACTGTAATAGTTTGTAGATTTTCTGTGTGTCACAAAGTAATCCACGCGTTGAACTAGGGCTAATTCTTTATTCGATACTCACAGAAGTTTCGATTTCTTTGTTTTTACAATACAAACACTTTTGATGGAATATGTCGAATTTATACTTACGATCCCGTAAAAATGGATCAAAAGCGTGGGCTTGAGATAGGAAAAGCAAGCACACCAAGGCAACTAGTCCCAAGGTTGGCTTCATGATACCTGCACACACACGCCAAAGAAAAAAAGGAACAAAATTGAACGTACTTATCAACCTGAGGAAGCGTACTTTTTAAAATATCAGTTCATCCAACAGCGCATTTGGAACCAATTACAGAATGATAATGAGTGAAGAAGACGATGAAGAAATGTTCAACTTTAGAGGTGGGAGGAAAACCCTGGATAAATGTGTCGGGGAAAACCCACGGACTCAGGTAGGGACTGAAAACCTAACCCAAATGTGAACCCAGCCGGATTCAATAGAGAGATCCCAATACGAAGCTTGTAGCGTCGACCTGCGCACTCCCGCGTTTGAAAACGAGATTGTATGTGTCAGCTTCAATTCTTAATACGATCAGACGATTGAAAGTAAGGAGTCAAGATACAAAACAAATAAAGGTTATGTTAAATTCAGACTTTTTAGGCTGCAAATTTTTGTGGAAGGGTCTTTCAGGATGACTCAACACGTAAAATCAAAGAAAAAAATAACGGCAATTTACCGCGAACAAACGTATCTGCGGTAGTCGTGTATCTGCATGCGCAGTGGGCGTGGTTTAAACTGAAGTGGCGTCACACTTATGTGTACGAACCGGATACTGCACACTTTGTCGACTCCACGGGCGCGAGCGAAGAAGTTCAACACAGAGAGCCTCGGTTTCGATGCGCACATGCGCAGACGGCGCTAATGTGAAATCCCTCCATTTTGTACGGCTTTTGTACGGCCATTTGCATATCTGCGTCTGCTTTCTGAAGTGATACGTAAACAAAGCCGAAACGCAAAATCTAACGCAAAAATCTAAAACGTACATTTTGCTCTGTGTAAACAACAGAAACGCTTGCGCGCTTATGCGGTGCAACCTATTTTGCCGTGACTATTTAAATCGGATTTAAGCGGTAACTGATGTTGAGTTTAGAGACAATAATTTAATATTTAGTCTATCTGATTGTGATTTTTCGTGCGTGATTCAACATGTCTGCGCGCAGGCCCCTAACAGTGTCAAATTTTATCCGCGAGGAGAATGAGAAGTTAGCGCTCTAGTTGTTAAATATAGCTCTGTGGTTAGAATTCTAGTTTCTATACATAGATCTATGGTTTTCAAACACATTTTCAAACGGTTTTGTTCAAACCATAGCCTAACCAGTTAATTTCAAATTTATGATTCATCATATGTTCAATTTTGTCTATGGTCGCTCGTTTTTAACTATTTTGTTCGAACAGTTTCTTAATTTACCACATGTGTACTGTTTCGTGAGAGATAACTCGATTGTATCGTCCACAATTTCCGAGTTCACCCAGATGAAACAACGTTTCCTCATTTTTCGAAAATGTTAAACAGATTTTATGTAAATTTGCCACATTATTGTATATCATCTTCATTATTTGTTATTATCTGTTCGTTTCTGTTTTAAACATTTACTCTTTTGTGTGAGTCTGTTTCGTATTTCGGTATTCCGGAAGTCGCAGGTTCAAATGCCGCTCCTATCAGTTTCTTTGTCCATCTCTATAATCATTTATAAGCACCTATAGTCAGTTTCTTATATAGTTTGTTTCATAGTTTATGTTCAAAAAGCTGTATCCTCTTTCAGTGATCCCTGTTGTGACACATAGAGCTAGTCGCCTATATATATATATGTATGGATCTTCGACTATATATAATGCCTTTGTGAATAAGGATAATACCGTTTTGCAATGTTTAAGTAGGGAGCATAGATCAAAAACGTGGTTGCATGCTCATATCTTTAAATTCACAATGACAACGACTACCGCCGCCTCCCATCAATAAAGCCAATTTTAGCATCACTTCAGATTGTCCTTGTTCGGTGTACAGGGCACCATCTTGTTGGTGTAAAAGAGAAGAAGATAACTTGACCTTTCAATGAAAGTACACGCACTAACAGGAGATGGTAATTTAGGTATCAAGCAATTCAACACAAATGTTTTCATGAAGTAGTATTATAAATGAGAAAGCTGGGCATTTTTCCTCCTATACCTACCCGACTAAAAAAGTGACATAACTCCACCCCCTTGGATCCCTACCCAACCTCTCTTCTACCGCTGCCCACGGTGCCCAAGCTTCCCTGGATACTTACCCACCCTCCCGTTTTTATGCATCGCTTTGCACGGCTCGCTTTTGGTGCTTTGCTAATAGCTTTGGTGCGGACGGACTCATCGCATAATAGTATTATCCCTATACAAATAAATAAATGATAAATAATATTAAAGACCCGTTGAAAAAAAAAGTATGTCAACAACTCAAGAAGCCAAATGTTGTCAAAGATGCAAAAGGGAAAACCCACTCAGTGAATAAACTTAAAGGGTACTGACATTGCTAATGAGTTTAATACATTTTTTGCCAACATAGGAAGAAACTTAGCTGATGCTTTGACTTCACAGAGAGATGCTGATCACTTTGATACATGTTTATATATCTAACAGGGCACAAAACCACTTGAGAGGCTGTTTCAATTTGTGGGTGTTACGTCATGGGAGGTTTTTCGTCTGCTTTGCAAAATTGATGTCAACAAGGCTACTGGGCTTGACGGCATTAGCCCCCGACTACTGAAGGTGGGCCACAGACAGCTTGCGATACTGTAGAGGGGACTCTTTTCACTTAGTTGTTTTTGCTTTACCTGCTTGTGTATAGGAGTTGTCCCCCTGCTTTTAACATTGAATTTCTTGTTAGCTTGCCCTGAATTTGCTAGGAGTGGTTCCCCCCCTTTCCAAAATAATCCCCAGAGTAAATATCCTGTCATGCCCTATTGCACAAGGCCTGATGCATGTGAGTTCCTTAGATAAAGTCAGATGCGGACCGGCAGCAAGAGAGACCACAGCATCCACATTAACCGCTCTCTCTCTTTTTACTAAGCAACTTCTGCCTTCAGCTTTGGTCTGCTGTGAAGTTGGTTTCTTGCTTGATTGCTTTAATTTTGCAACTATTTACTAGTGCTGTGTTGGTCAATAATGTAAGTCGGTGTTGGGTAATAATTTAAGTCTGTGTTGGTTAATAATTTAAGTCTGTGTTGGTACTGGTTGACGTTTGTCTTGGTTTAAGCAGTATTGTTGGTTTAAGTTAATTGATTACGAGTTGAGTATATTTCCTGGTCTATACATTTAAGAAACACAGCTAAAATCACTGGTCCTGAGTAAGAGGTTTGTTTTGGATTTTTACTCTGTTCACATTGGAATAAATATCTTTTTGGTTGTTCTTTGCTTGTTGAAATCAAATTTGATCTTCCTTTGTCATTTCTTTTTGAGAATATCCTGCGACTCTTCCTTTTGATCCCTGGTTCATGTTGGTTTTCGCGAGTTCCCCCATTGTGTGTCTTTTTTCCAGGTTACTTTTTTTTTAAATTTTTGGTGGAGAGTCCAGGTTGGAATTACTGTCTTTTGTAGGACTTAGCTTGATATTCTCAGGGTGGTCAAAGGTGGTCGTAATTGGTCTAAGTTATTCGGTCATTAACCAACACAGCTCTGGTGATAGAAGCACTGTTTTGGCATGATGGCGGTGCCAAGTTCACCCATGTTCTCGCCTACAAACTTTGGCAATCTTCACGGGTTGACACCACAACCACTGCAGCCACCTACAGGAGTCATAGGGACGCCGCCGTGTCCCCCAGACATGCTGGCACCACCAACTCTAAAGCAGTTACCTGAGATCCATGAATTCGACCCCATCCCGAACCAAGCCACCAGCATCCCAGCCGCTCCTTCCGTCAATCCGAGGACCATCACTACCCACCAGCTGAAGGGGGTGTCAACCTTCTCTGGCAGAGACAAAAATATCAGAGTGGAGGACTGGGTTCGGGATATGACATATATGCTTGGAGCCAAGGGTCTGGCCACAGATGGCGTCAAGTTTCAGGAGATTTTGCGCTACACAAGCGGACGAGCTCGTGACGTCGTCCTAAACCTGGAGAGCAGGTCACTAGCAGGAGTGACGACAGAGGAGGCCTTCCAGGAACTGCTGGAAGAGTTTGGGGAAGAGGGCTTTGTCACGTCGCCTATGACGAGGTTTTATTCAAGAGAACAGAAGACAGGCGAGACAGCCTGTGAGTTTGCCGTGGCGCTAGAGACTCTCCTGCGAAGGATTGAGGAGCACGGCCGACGGCAGGGTCGCCGCAGCCTGTTTGGGGACAGCAGAGAAGTCCTCTTAACCACTCAATTCATGGCCGGTCTGCGGGATGGTAGGACGAAGCAGAGACTTGCCCCGATGCAGCCAAGGCGAATGAGCTATAGAGACCTCAGAGCTGAGCTGCGTGTTATAGCAGAGGAGCGACACCACAGCGACGAACAGACGAGACGAAGGATGAGGGGTGACGATGATCATCACTTCTATACCATGAGTGAGGTGGCCACCAAAGACCCTATAAAACCAACCACGGCAGCCAGCAGCCCTTTGCAGCAAGGACCAAAGAGCAAGTCGAAGATGCAAGGTGGGACTGATCTGCAAGATCTTATCACCAAACAACTGGAGGAGATGCAGGCTATGCGTCTAGAGCAGAGGGAGACCCTTCAACAAGTGCAGAAGGATCAGAGCCAGCTGAACCATCGTCTAACGCAGCTGGAAGAGGCTGTCTTTGCACTTCAAGCGCACCAGCGGTACCACCAGTCTGGCCAGCCGCAGCAGCGACCCCAATTCTCAGGCTGCTACACGTGTGGAAGCAAGCAGCACCTGGCAAGGAGCTGTCCAGAGAATCAGCGCCAAGCACACCAGCAAGCTCCGCAGATGAAGTCATTCAATCCTCGACAGGCAGCCTCAACACCAGTTCACCACAGTGGGTCGTTAAACGGGAACAACCCACGGATGCAGGGCTATCCGCGGGTTCTGAGTTCAAACGCCCCTCCCCAACTCTCTATACGAATGACCATGAATCCGCACAGTTACCATTGGCTGGACCAATTAACCGAGTTGAAGTCAAGGTTTCTGGAGTCCACTGTACAGCACTGCTGGACACTTGGTCCCAGGTGACCACAATTACCTGTGAATTTGTCAAGCAGCATCCGGTACTTAGCAGCCGAAGCCACGACCAACAGAGGTGTCCATCAAGGGAGCTGGAGGACAGCCAGTTCAACACTTTGGGGTCATCACAGTAGATGTTCACAACGAGAGATGCGTTTCCGCTCCCAAGAATAGACGAAGCTTTGGATGCGCTTGGGAAGGCCAAGTACTTCTCCTGCCTTGATCTGACCTCAGGCTACCACCAAGTGAAGATGGCATCTAAGGATCAACCGGAGACGGCCTTCACGTCCCCGATGGGCTTGTTTGAATTTACGAGGATGCCATTTGGCCTCGTGAATGCACCGGCCACGTTCCAAAGGCTGATGTCGGTGGTGTTTGGCGACATGGCGTTTGAGAGTGTGTTAATTTACCTCAACGACATCATCGTCTTCAGTAGCACTGTAGAGGAGCACGTAGACCGCCTTGGGAGAGTCCTAGCCAGGCTACGGGAACACGGGCTGAAACTGAAGCCGTCAAAATGCCAGCTTTTTAAGAGAGAAGTGCAGTACCTTGGCCATGTAGTCTCTGCAGAGGGAATCGCCACTGATCAGGCAAAGGTTGCTGCAGTGAAGAGCTGGCCAGTTCCACAAAGCAAGAAGGATGTCCGCAGCTTCCTTGGGCTCACCGGCTACTACCGGAGGTTCGTTCAAGGGTATGCAAAAACTGCTGCTCCTCTCTTCGCATTGATTGGGGGCAAGCGAGGCTCGAGAGACCCCCCCTTCAAATGGAGCAATGAGAGCCAAAAAGCGTTCACCACCCTGGTTTCCAAGTTGACCTCAGCACCGATACTAGCTTTTGCAAATTATAGCGTACCATTCACCGTGCAGACAGATGCATCCCTTGATGGCCTGGGAGCTGTCCTGACTCAAGAACGATACGGCAAAGAAAGGGTCATCGCATACGCAAGTCGCACCTTAACAGAAGCAGAGACAAAGTACCCCGCTCACAAACTAGAGTTCAAGGCACTACACTGAGCGGTAACGACTAAGTTCAGAGAGCACATGTACGGCAACTGACTGACCGCGGTGACTGACAACAACCCACTCACGTATGTCTTGAACAAGGCGAAGCTTGATGCTACCGGTCAACGTTGGGTTAGTGATCTTGCCGTTTTCAACATGGATATCATCTACCGGCCAGGCAAGTCTAATGCCAATGCAGACTCTCTGTCCCGGATTCCAAGGTCTGATGTGGTGAGGATCCTTGACGAAACAGAGGGTAGCAGAGGTCAAAATGGAAGACAGGAAACAAGGGATGCAAAAACATCAGCAGCCAAAACAGATGCGGGTAGTCAGGGAGAAGATGGCATGGCTTCCATCGAGGGGCAGGAACAGCAGCCGAGGGCGAACCTTGAAGATAAGGCTGTCAGGCATGTCCACTAGCTCACAACTGGTACGAGGAGTAGCACACCACCACCGTCAAGCATAGGACAAACATCAGACAGCAGTGACACTACTGATCACCCATCTCCCATGAAGTCTTCTTCCGATGCAGCCTTAGACAGGGATAGCAATGAAGTAGGTGCCAAGTCTTCTTCAGAAGGAGCCAAGGTGGGCACATATGTTGATCTACCAGGAGGCCTTCGTCTGCTTGAGGCACAGCAAGAGGACCCGACAACTCGGCGTGTTGTGGAGTTGAAGTCAGCCCAGCCAGGGAGGCCAAGTCGAAGAAGAATGGCGCGGGAAACAAAAGAAGTTAAGACCCTACTTCGAGCATGAGACTTCTTGGCTTTAAGGCAAGGTGTCTTGGTCTACGAGAAGGACCAGGAAGACAGAGGTGAGACACCAACCTTAATAGTGCTCCCCAAGGAGATGAAGAGGCCTGTCCTTCAGCATGTTCACGACCTGATGGGACATCTTGGCTTCGAGAAGGTTTATCAGCATGTCCAGGATAGGTACTTCTGGCCAAGTATGTACTCTGATGTGAAGTCGTACATCGACAAGTGTAAAAGATGCGCCCTGAGAAAAACGTCAGACACGAAAAGGCATGCAAGTCTGCAGAGTATCAACACAACACGGCCCTTGGAACTTGTCTGCATAGACTTCCTAAGCTTGGAGAGGTCAAGAGGAGGCTTTGAGCATGTACTTGTGGTCACTGATCACTACACCAGATACGCACATTCGTACCCGACTCGTGATGAGAAGGCAACAACTGTAGCGCACGTTCTATGGGAGAGGTACATGTACATCGCCAATTACGGCATCCCTGAGCGACTCCACTCGGACCAAGGAAAGAGTTTTGAGTCGGCAGTCATAAAGGAGCTGTGTCACCTGCTGGGCATGAGGAAGAGCTGTGTTGGTTAATAATTTAAGTCTGTGTTGGTACTGGTTGACGTTTGTCTTGGTTTAAGCAGTATTGTTGGTTTAAGTTAATTGATTACGAGTTGAGTATATTTCCTGGTCTATACATTTAAGAAACACAGCTAAAATCACTGGTCCTGAGTAAGAGGTTTGTTTTGGATTTTTACTCTGTTTACATTGGAATAAATATTTTTTTTGCTGTTCTTTGCTTGTTGAAATCAAATTTGATCTTCCTTTGTCATTTCTTTTTGAGAATATCCTGCGACTCTTCCTTTTGATCCCTGGTTCATGTTGGTTTTCGCGAGTTCCCCCATTGTGTGTCTTTTTTCCAGGTTACAATACCATTGACCCAAATCATGAACTTAAGCCTCTCCACTGGTTCTGTGCCCCTGGCATGGAAAAAGAGTAGAATATCTCCTGTATTTAAGACAGGTGACCGTCAGAATGTTAATAATTATAGGCCGATTTCAAGTATTCCTACTTGTATGAAAATTGTGGAGAAACTTGTTCACAAACAGTTGCTAGGTTATATGGAAAACATAATATTTTAACTGATGATCAGTCGGGCTTTAGACCGATGCACTCCATCCAGACATGTCTCCTAAACGTTTCTGATTATTTATTGGATAACATGAACTCGGGGTACTTTACTGGGGCAGTTTTTTTTCTGGATCTAAAGAAAGCGTTCGATACTGTTCATCATGAACGTCTTCTCGGTAAACTTAAAAATAATAGAGTGCATGACTAGAGCTTGACTGGTTCTCATCCTACTTGCATGAACGTCAACAGGTTACCAAAATAAGTGATAACTGCTCTTCACTAACTGGGATGACTTAGGAGTTCCTCAGGGGTCTATATTGGGACCGCTCCTTTTTACATTGTACATTAACGACCTTTCTCATGTTTACGACATGATACAAATATGTTCGTTTATGCTGACGACACAGCAATTTTTACTCCCGCTAAATCTATCGATATTATTTATAGAGAACTCAACAGTGTCATGAGGGAATTTTTACATGGCTTTAGACTAACTCTTAATATCAACCAAACCAAAAGTATGCTGTTTGGGACTCAGGCCAAATTACGTCGTACCCAGGAAACTTTACAGATTACCATTAACAACATTGCCATCGAAGATCTACAACAGGCACTCTTGGATGGCAACCCCTAAACGAAAGAAGAGCTTTTCACCTGACTTCCTTAGTCTATAAAGGTTTAACATCTAGATTGCGTTATCAACTCTGCAATTGTTTTCAACTAGTTTCTGACTCTCATTTATGCTATACCAGATCTGTCTTGCAAGGTAACCTGGTGCCTCCGGAATCAAGATCTAATTCAGGAAAACGTAAATTTGCCTCTCGTGGGGTTAGTTTATTCAACGATCTCCCTACGACACTTAAACACCCCTTGCCTCTCACTTTAGCAAGTTTCAAGCTCCAGTACAAAAACTTGATTTTTTAAAGAATTTACAGTACATATGGACTACAAGGACATGTGAGAATGTGCATGTTTGTGTCTATGGGTATATGTATATGTATGTGTACATGTATACTTATATGTAAGTGCTTGTGTGTGTACAAATAACGTTCATGTGCGTATATACATGTACCCCCCCCTTTAATGGGGGTGTATCTTCTTGACGGCTGCCGATATTGCTTTTACTGCCAACGTACCGACCGATCTAGTATTTTAATCTGTTTTAGTATTTGATCAATTAAGTGTTATTTTAATGGTAATCTTTGCTGTTTGTTGATATTAATCGATTATCCAATGTTTTTAATTATTAGTTATCGTTTATTGCTTGTGTTTGCTGGGCACCTTTGGAAAACAGTGGTCGACTGAAAGGCTTTCCAAGGGTAGGTAGGTAGGTAACCAAATAAATTAAAGTAAAAAAGGGAATATATAGCGTATTCCTATCCGTGTAGAGAAAAACGTTTCATGACAAGTGTCTTAATTGTAAACATGGAATTCGTAAATATAAATGCCAAGAGTGTTGCCCCGTATGTCCGCACGGAAAGACAAAACAAAGATGCAACGATTGCCAAGAAGCTGTGTTTTGTGATCATCAAAGATATATTTCACAGTGTTATTTCTGTAGACCTAAAGTGATATTCGCTTAGACAAGTATAACTTTCATAAATAATGTTATAAAACGATGACAACCAAAACATCTATTGTAGCTGTTGACCACGAATTACTCAATCAAAAACGTGAAAACCCAAACGTCGTATATGGACCTTTGATCCAAAGAATCTCGTTATAGATGAACCTGTAACAAAAAAGAATATTTTTGTAACGCAATGTTTTTCATCCATATATTATCGTTACAAAGACGAAAAATGCAAACTTTTAATTATGATGCCTGAAACGATGTGCTATGAATTTGGAATCCGAGAAAAATCGCGCAAACCATGGAATATAACTGGGTATCGAATATAAAGCGAGCAAGATTAGAATAATGGGGAAAGATAAAATAGAAGGCACACTAAAGCCCATCTTTTCATGGAGTGAAAATGGAATGAAACGTATCTATGTCAAATTACTTAGGTGGTACATGATTGATTATTACAGTTGTATTTACGACTCGGCCTCAAATTGACAAAAGTACACCGTGCGATTCGATTTCGCCAACGACCGTGGTTACGTAACTACATCGGAAAAATACTGAGCTTCGTAAACAAGCTAAACATCGCATTGATCAAGACTTTTTAAAACTCGGTAACAACGCAGTGTACGGCAAAACCATAGAAAATGTTCGCAATCGTTGCAACGCAAAAATAGTGCGCGACAACCTTTCCTTTAGGAAAGGTTTCTTTAGCCAATACGCTGGTTCTGGCGCACGGCGGTCGCTTGAGCCCCCAACTAAGACCAGACGTAAGTTCGAATAGAATCGTTCACATGAGTAAATCCCACGTCTGTTAGTTTGCTTTTGTGAGGAATAAAATCTTGCCACACCGTTTTGACGTTGTCTTGTTTGATCCAGTTTACTTCAACGTGAGACTCGAGCCCACCGGTTGCCAACCAAAGCGCATCGTGGTAACCTCAAGTCCATAATCGTTAGGAACCGGTTTTGGGTCGTAGTTTTTCCGGGGACGGGGAGATAATTATGCGTGCCGTGTTTAGAAAAACCGGCAATGTCGTAATAGTAAGCGGTTCCGAGACCGTATAAATAAGGATCGCGGGTTTGTCTAAAATTTTTGTTTGGATCCCCGTTAACTCGCGGCAAGTGTCTGTAAAAGGAGCGTGGTTGTAAGAAGTTATTATGTGGGTCAAATAGGTCGTTGCCGAGTAGCGGGAACTTGCACTTTGACATTATTTTTCGAACGGTGTAATAGACGTGAAAGTTCAGCAAAGCCGATACGTAATGGTCGGGATCAACGATCAATGCAAAGCTTACCCCACACGAGGCCGTAGCGTAGTATACCGCAAAATTAATTTGATTTTGATAAAACAACATCGGGTCTGTATTGTAACGATCTACGACTTCTTGTGTGGTGACCCGCGGTATTTTGAAAGCCGTAGTGATATCAGGAAACCTGGCCAAAACGAACTGCTTTTTTGTTAACGACAATAAACATGTTAAAAATTGATTCCCATGGTGAAAAAATGCAAGAAAACTTGTTGAAACAGAGTTATAGATAATAATGGTTGTGCACACTTTTCACTTTAGCAAAAATGAGCAGACGTTTCAATAACAAAATTACATCAACAATTTAAAGGTGATTAAAACGTTGAAAAAGGAAAAATGTAAAGTAAAAAAAAGTAAGCTTTCATAGCAATAATTTTAACATTACAAACTCCACTGAAATCGAATGGCAAACTAAAATCGAAGGAAAGGGATAGAGAAACAGAAAGTGAAAGAGATAGAAGAATAAGATTAAATGATGAAAAGAATGTAGAACATGCTTATATGACTAATATCAATATGGATATTACAATATCAATTGAACTTACAATACCGTTCTAAGAATTAGAAGTAGACAGTTTACCCTTGTTTTATGACATAATAAGAGAATACATTCGAGCTTACGAGGCGGGGAATCTAGATGAATTTAGTGCCTCAGTTGACCAAAAAATAAATGACCTCAACGAACAAACATTGAACCTTTTGCAAGGTGGAGAGCGTGGGAGTGTCGCTTTACAACGGGTTTAACAACGTGGATTGGTTTGGTTTTATTTTAAACGCCATTCCGGGTTTGAGTTTTAAAGTTCAATGAGACTCCAATTAAGTTACAATTTATGGTGACAGATTTAAATCTCAGATTGCGGTTGGGTAAAGAAGTCGGTAAGTTATTGAATTTGCCAAATGGTAGGCTCGTTCCAAACGTTATTTACAAAGGGAAAATAAACACAAACCCTTTTCAGGAGCTTTGGATACACTGTGATGAATTAAACGCCGGGCAACTTGCAGACGTGTTGTGTAGCGCGTTAGTCCCGAGCGAAACCGTTATTAAACCACTTACAAACGAAAAGATAACGAGTTTGAATTTTTCAAACGAAAAGAAAAAAAACATTAGCATCAAGGATGGTAAAATTACGATCGAGTTAGAAGTATCGAGTTTGAAATTATTTTTTTGAAGCGTATAATTAAAAGAACCTATGAATAAAAGTCTTTATCTTGAGCTACCAGATAAAACAATTGAAAACGTAGCGAACCAAAAGGTCTACATACTCAAAAAGATCGAAGACATAAAAAAAATTGAAAGAACGCGACTCGAGATCGCTTACGTATAAAAAGATCAAACGAGTACTCACTGCACTAAATTATAAAGAACAGGGAGTCAAAGCATCGGGTGCCGCGATAGGTATCCCCGCTTTAATGGAGATTATATTGGCCCCCGTCGGGCTAGTGATGGAAGGTCCCGCCATCGGTGCGTTTGCATGTTATGCGTTGTTGAAATGCGGGAGTCGTCGGTTAATCCACAAAATTAAAAAACAATACCAGATCCGAGTGTTGTGCGATGCAAAGTTAAATACGATCGACGAGTACGTATCGCATGCGATCAACGACGGTGACATTAGCCAGGAAGAATTTGTGTTGATCACGGGTGAATTACGCAAGTTTAACGAGATGAAAGGAAAACTACGACGCAAAGCAGATGCCAAACTGAGTGAAACGAGCAATTAAGCAGAAATTCAGTCCACAATTGAAGAACGTGCCAAAACGTTGATAAGGAGAAAAAAATGGATTGTAAAGCTGAGCAAAAACGCTGGAGTTTAAACATTGTTAAACATGAAAATGGGTGGTGGGTATGAACGAGCAGCGAGCGAAGTAAGCCAACCGACGTCACCACCTAAATATTGTATGGTGCCGCCGTCCGCACAAAAGCTATGAGCAAAGCATCAAAAGCGAACCGTGTAAAGTGATGCATAAAAAGGGGAGGGTGAGTAAGTATCAAGGGAAGCTTGGGCATGCACCATGGGCACCGTGGGCAGAGGTAGAGGAGGGGTTGGGTGGGGATCCAAGGGGGTGGAGTTACGTCACTCTTTTAGTCGGATAGGTATAGGAGGGAAAAAATGCCCAGCTTTCTCATTTATGATGCTACTCATGACACTCTGTACAGGTTTTCCTCCCCATTTTTTGTTTAAAACAGAATATGTTTCCCGAACCATGTTTACTATTGGTGCGACCTGTGGTACTGACTCTGTGTACCTTGTCGCGTGGCGTATCCTGGCAGGGGGGTGGTTCAAAGGAGTTTTTCATTTTAAAACTAGCATCCATTTTTTCACCAGTAAAAGAATTCACGCCCCCAGGTGTATAGAACCTCTTGTAGAATGCCGGTGCTTCAATTCTTGGAAAAATCAATCAATCTAATTTTGTTTAAATGGCATTATGTCTCCAGAGGAGGGGACAACTCCCCACCCAACCGCTGGATAGGCCACCGTTAGCGACGCTCGTAGCTTATAATTTAAAAAGTTTCATTCTGCTCCACTCCAGGCCAACAGATAGAATTTCAAATTTAAATATATTTTATAATTTGAGAGGAATTAGGAGGAATTGTGTTAATACGTCTTTGTGTCAGGCTCTTGAATCCCAGTGAACTTCCAAGTGGAACCAGTAAACGAGTTCATTGAAAGCAGAAGTCATCATTAAACGAGTTCATTCATTTTCATTTGTGTTTCGACTTAGTGATAATTGATAATAGAGTATGGGGATCGTGATAAACCTTACTGATATATGAATTTGTTTCCGCTTTTGAACGATAATAACCACTGAAAGAGACAGCAAGCCCCTTTTGTTACAAACACCAACAGGCAATCTTCCCATAGAAAATGTGCATGGTTTTCCAACCCTCGTCAAAGAGGGCGCCCCATTTTATATTGAATGGTACATGTAATTAGAATGCAAATATTTAAATAACTGGGAGAACTTGGAACTGTGGATTTTGTGATCCATATGGTCATAACCAACACCAAAGGGGTATAAGGAAACTGATTTTTAAGACACCAACAGGCAATCTTCCCATAGAAAATGTGCATGGTTTTCCAACCCTCGTCAAAGAGGGCGCCCCATTTTATATTGAATGGTACATGTAATTAGAATGCAAATATTTAAATAACTGGGAGAACTTGGAACTGTGGATTTTGTGATCCATATGGTCATAACCAACACCAAAGGGGTATAAGGAAACTGATTTTTAAGCGATGGATTTGTCTGCTGGCAAACTTCCTCTCGTGCGACTGCACTGCAGTTTCTATTTAGTTTCCTAGTAACAAGCGAGGGGATGAGCATGCTATACCTGCCCCTGGAACAAGTGGTAAGGTAGTTTCACGAAGGACTTTACATTAATTCATTTCAGTCCAGTTTACATCTGCCCAACGATGAATTTTTGCATTATATCAGCTCGAATGAGTCACAATGTCTGGAATATTACGCCTAAACTTTACTCAGGGATGATGATACGAATCTTTTAATTGAAAAGTTGCTTTGAAGCTTTTCATCATGAAGGTGCACGGAAAGATAAAAAAGTTTTTCAGTAGCAAATGCAAAAGAAAATCTTTTGTGAGTATGTGTGGTTCTGAAAAGAATCGGAGGGTATTCAACGTTTCGGACAGTAAAGCCCCGTTCGTTGTCAGGAGATTGCAAGGATTCCAATGGCAAAATGGTTTAAAGACATGTCTGGAGAAGGTTAGGTGTGGCGAGATCCGTAAGATCTCCTTTATTCCTGATTCTGGCCGGCATTCATGGAGAATTCGAGCAGATAGCCATCGCTACAGCAGACCACACGCCTTTGACATCGTTCAGCACGGACAGGACAGTCTTCACCTCTTTCTGGAACACTTCAACGGGCTTCACAGCAGCATCCAGTTCACTGTGAAACAAGAAAGGTATCCAGAAAGCAGGATGGCAGTCTATGTGAAATCGTCTACCGGAAATCCACCACGCATACAGATATATCTATCTGTATGCGTGGTGGACCCCATGGTCAACCAAGCCCTTATTCGTGGAGCAAACAGACGTCTGTGATATCTCACCCAAAGAACTGCATCACATCACCACAGCACTGCATCAGAATGGATACAAGTTATACCAAATCAAGACGGAAGAACCAAGATCCACCCCGAAGGATCACCCATACCCACAGCCAAAAGAGCGATCCCAACGGTGGAAGAAAATAAGAAATGTAGCTGGAGTATGTTTACTTGAATGCCATTATAGACATCTATGCCACATAAACCCAGATTCAGACCTCTTTCTGCCGAGCGCCATGGCTAGCTTTCTTGAGAGAAGCGTGTCGTCATCGCTTCATTTACATCTCATGAATACGGCATTTCCGGGATTTTGTCAACGTGGCACCCGTTCGGACATAAATTGTGCCCTTGGTCAATGGGCCGCTTAGGTGTTCGTCATTCGTCACAGCGCAGCGCGCACCAGCCGCTCACTAACTGTACATGTACATGTGTACATGTACATGCAATACGGCCGTTTCACAATAGTATGCCACCAAGAGTTTATAAAGCGTTGGCCAATCACAATGCGCGAAATTTTTCGACCGAGTGTGCGTTTGGAAAGGGTCGACAAATTTCGCGCATTATGAATGGCCAACGCATTCAAACTCTTGGTGGCGCACTATTGTGAATCGCCCGTAATGTATATACCTACATTGCAAAATCAAGGCGAAGAGCGACCTCACGCGGCCTAAGAAATATGCAAATCAGCTGAACCAGGACGACCGCTTTTGCAACCGTCCATGGAAGCTTATGTTTTTCTTTACTTTTGCTCTAGATTTCTAGCATGCAACCTTATATGCGAATCATGAATAGATAGCTGCAGGCGTGCAATAAGTGCACAGTGTCCAATCCCAGCTAAGTATACATGCATAATGCATCAACGAGAACTGGCATTCTTGGTAACCATGTAAAATGGCGGACTTTCCGAGACGACTGCAGCACAATCACGACGACTTCTCAGACACAAAACACGCCAAGGGCTGCTTACACATGATAAGACTTTCTCCTGTATTCGTGGCTTGGGAGGATGTTTTTAGAAGGGAAATAAAGTTCCTTGATCAGACTTTCTCCAGTAATCGTGGCTTGGGAAGATTTTTTTTTTGAAAGGGAAATAAAGTTCCATGATCAGACGTTCTCCTGTTTTCGTGGCTTGGGACGGTGTTTTTCGAAAGTTAATAAAGGTCCATGATCAGACTTTCTCCTGTATTCGTGGCTTTGGCGGACAAGGGAAGTAAATTAAGTTCGCCCTCCATATATACTTGCTCTTTGTATTAGTTGCTAAAGAGAATGTTGTTCATGCACACACTGACCTATTTTAACAGTTGAAATCATTAAAATAAACCATATGTTGTCCTCTGTACATACTGAGTGACTAAACACATACGCCTGATAAAACATACACACCAGGACCATAATTGGATGTCACTGCCAAAGGGATAGTATATTATTTATGTTCTAACATTCACGCATCGTTGCCTCTCTTTGGGATCGCCGCCGTTGCAACATCGTCGTTGGCTGCGGGGCACTTGCTTTGGACTTACAATTTTTTTTCAGCTCTGCCTGTTACTTTGCCGTCGCCTTGGTTTTTTTTCACAGCTGCCTTCGCAACATCGTAGCCGTTTCCATTCATTCTGCGTTGCCTCATTCTCAGATAGAACCCCATTATTTTTTTGCCTCGCTCACCAACCGACGCCGCTGCAACATCGTGGCCGCCATAGGGGATACTTGGTTTGGACTTAGCATTTTTCATGCCCTCAGCTCCCCATTCATTCACGAAACGGGCTTCCAGAGCTACGGCTAGGTCTATTGTCTACGCGTCTCCACGCATTTCTAATGGAGTGAAGACCTAGACCTAGCTCTAGGCAAGAGATTCGAATGCAGCCTAAGCCTACATTCATTAACCTTCACATACCCACATGAAATCCCGTTTGATTAGCTGGCGCCCATTTGCTACTTGGCCCGTTTGCAACTGCGCCCGTTGCATTTTCCGGCATGGACTGCGCTGCAACACGGCCACTTCGACATCGTAGCCAACAGTTTCAAAGGGGTAACTTTCGAGTGGCGAGCAGCGGTAAGCCTTAGAATACTTTCTGCGGGGTCAAGACGGTTTCGTGAATTTGCCAACAGGGTACGGGAAATGCAAAACTGGAGGTCGCCGTCGCGACCAAGCCTGTATTGCAACCGATGAAGCCAGATAGCCTTTGTCCACTAATTTAATTCGTTGGGAAAAAATTAATCAAAATCAGTAAAGAAAAGCAAAGCTAAGGCGAACTCGATTTCCGATTACTCTGATAAGCTGGAAAAATAAGTATTGTTGACTTGTCGTGTACGTTTGCGATCAGTTAACCTTTCCGGTTACGACCAACTGGAATTATGCAGTTACCCTGTAGCAATGAACCAATCCAAAAGTGTATATGAAACATCGGCTCTTCATTAGCATAATGGCCCCGCCCAATACAACTTCCGTGGAAGGTGGCACCATACAAGCTGGGCGTTCGTCCTGGTTCAGCCGATTTGCATATTTCTTAGGCCGCGTGAGGTTACCCTTTACCTTGATTTTGCAATGTATGCAGGCACGGTATGTACGAACGCAGGTACCTACTAGGTACTGCGACGCATGACGAACGCCTTGACCAAGGATACGCACCGCTTAAGTTGTTGCCATAAATGTTTAAATTCATAATTACGCGTACTCACACAAATGGCCCTGGCGGCAAGAAGTGTGAGTGGGCCATTGAAAAGGTAAAGGGGTCCCAACTTTGATGACTGTTTTCTCTCTGGTTTTCTGGCTTTGTTCAATTTTTCTTCAGAAAATCCCATTAAATCGTTTTGGCGATTCGTTTTATCTTTGCGTTTTAGTGCTCTGTAAAAAGACTATAATCGTGATCCCTTCTCTTTGGAATCTGCACTTTGTCTTGTCGTACAACCTCAAACAAAACTGGATACCACTTCTGTCAGTGTTACTTCAAATTACAGTACCTGTATAAATTATGCACATCAGTACTTGTTTGCAAATGCACAGGTTGGCGTCAAGAACACTACCGATGTAACTTATACTTCTTCTGATGGAAGGGAGCCATACTGAGAAACTGAGAAAAATCACGCTTATGAAGTCTTTTTACAAAGCACTAAAATCCCACTTATACTTATACACTAATAGCAAAATAGCAAATTTAATGTGATCTTCTGAAGAAAAAAAATGAACAAAGCCAGAAAACCTGAGAGAAATTGATCATCAAAGTGGCACCCCTGTACCGTTTTAAGGCCCGTTCAGACTTTTTGCCGCCAAGGCCATTTGTGCGCAAGCGTGCATAATTATGAATTTATTAGTGAAAAAGTCTACTGACGCATACCGGACCCGGACTATTCGACGAGAATAGTAGACCGGTTCCCATCCCGTGCGTAGTTTTACACACGTCTTCCGAACGTACAGGGACCGGTAGCAGGCAATGAAACCAGAGGAATCCCGCCGGTTTCATGCAAATGAGGAAACGAAGCCCGCTCAATGCACAAATCAAACAGGAGCAGATAGAGTATGTCGCCTTTTCCGCTTCGTCACCGAAAATAACTTCACCAAAAATTGTTTATTTATCTAAAATTTAACGAAATAACCAATGATTTGAATTAAATTAAAATAATTTTTTGATAATATTCAGTGGAAAAATAAATTACTACACTGCGGTTAACAGAGGACGAAGAAGGTTAGGTGAAGTAATCACCTGAAATGCTATATAATTCAACGTTTAAGTTTTGCAATTGGCCTGACAAAAATGAAATATTCACCATCCAAATTGAAAAGGATTAATCACGTACGTCACACTGCAGCCAGCTACCGATCCATATGTAACAATCAACGAGAATAGTTCGAATCACGGGGTTTGCTGTCCAGACAATCAGTATAATTGCCTTTAGCCATTTTCACTCCAGGGGGTGTCCTCCATGAAGAACGGTATCGTTCTCAGACAAACTCGACGGGACATTAATTCCGGTGGTCATTGCAGTCTACATTCATACTAGTTTGTGTATTTTGTATAGTTTGTGAAATTTGCTTGCAAGAGTTTCAGCCTTAAGGTCTTTTCGGTGTAAGACTGGTTCAAATTAACCGTCTCAAAGGGAGGTCGACACGATTATTTTCTTTTAATGGCGAAATGTCCGCGACCTGTAATTTATTTCAAGGAGTACGCCAAGATGCAAGGGTCTGGAAAAGAACTGACATTTATCAAGTTAGAGCCTGGTTGGTTTCAGGATCCTAAATGTTGGCAATGCTTGAAATTCTTTCGCGTTGAATGTATCAAAATTGAGGTTGCTTTCAAACAAGAAATAGTTTTTCGGGAAGCTGAGGTAAGGATGTGGGCTCCACTAGTTTGGCGTACACAAGATCTTCAAATATGCGACCCGGTGTCCATGCCTGGCACTCGATAATATTTGAAGATAAAGGAAATATAACTAACTTGGCGGTAGTCAAAATCAAACGTGCTTGACAGGGGTCCAACCAGTGGGTTCCCCTTAGAGTGCATTTTTTTTTATAGACCAGCGACCCTTATGAAGAAGTGGTACATGCCTGTAGCAAAATCACGAAATTTTCTTTTCTCATTTTTATAGTTGTTAATAATCCAATGAGAGGAAGGAACCGAATCACACATGCGTTTTGACTAAAAAGGACGGAAAATATCCGGGATCCTACTCACACACAATTTCATATACGGCCGGACTTAACGTCCGGCCGTATATGAAAGCTTAAGCGGGCTAATTTTTCTTAGACATGTTGTTTGTGCAATTTTAGACTCCTCTTCAACTTCAGTGTGGTTCGGTATATTAAAAGGCCCGCTTCTTTGAACATTTGAAATTTTCCACACTTTTGCAGACAACAGAGGGTGCTGTTGCTGTGATATCAAGGAGTTAAGAAACTGCTCAGTATGTAAGTTTAAACTGTGAACCCGCCTGTGCTCACTGAAAAAAATTCTGTCAAGGGTTGCTAGTGGGATTATATTTGTCGCGTACTCAACGATGAATCACCAGAGGAAAGGAAACTCAGGACAGTAAATTATCAGAACTTGCAGTTGTTTCACAAATCTATGCAAATTGGGCTTTGATTCTTGTTCATTAAAACGAAACCAAACAAATTTGAATATACAAAATAGGGTCGACAGAAACATGAGGGTGCATTTTTCTCCACAGCTAAGAGCCGCGGTCTTGCCCATTTTAAACCAAGCACTCAGTCTCAGTCGCCTTTTGCTTAAGCTGTCTTTCAGTCAAAGATTTGGGACAAGCACCCACGGGGTCACCGACTTCTCATACATGTTATTGGCTGGAGTGACAACATGGAGTGGAAATTGAACCTGAGAATATGCATTGCCGTATACCGTTAAAACTTGATTTGTAAAACCTCCGTTTTGCGCGTTTTGATTTTTGTGACAAAAGTGTATTTTTAATGACTGGTTTTACATATTGCTAATCGCAACCATCACAACCATCATCACGAATGTAGTCGTGAGTACTGCATATTACCATTCTTTGCTAGAACCCCCACAGATTCTGGAAACAACCTCTATTACCACCTCTCTAAATTGACGGTTGGAGCAACTGCGACGGCACGGTTCTAAAGGAGGTTGGGGGATCCAGTCCCTAGCCTTTGTCTGGACCCCCCCCGCCATGAAATAAAAATAAATAAAAAAAAACAAAAACAAAACAAAACTAACCGAGCAGTAGCAAAAGTTAACAGGTGACGTCACGTACATGTACGTAGGGTCTAGCTCCCTAAAAACTTGGCTCCAGAACCGCGCTTGCAACTGCGTGAAAACAACACTTTCATCACCTCGAAATCATCCTCTGTTGAACCTCCCCCAAGAACTCTATTTGACATGATTTGGCAGTCACTCTCAGTTTGGAGGCGAAGGTTGCATGCTGGGGCTCCACTTGGTTACAAGAAATAGTGTTCTAAGAAATTAAAACTGTAGCCCAAAGAAAAACTTACCTGATAGATTCGTGTTTGTATAAAATGTACAAATAAAAATAGAACAATAAACAAAGAGGGAGCCTGGATCATTCGATTGCATTTGACTTCGTTTCTCCAGTCACACAAATAACTTTCCTTTTTTCAGCATTAATTCGTTCAGAATATTTTGAACGGTCAAATAACCGTCTACGAAACTATGTCCTTTGGAATGCGAGTCATTTTGAAGGAGAAAAAAGAAAATTATAATTTTAATCCCCGTTAATGTCCCCCCCCAAAAAAAAAATTCCACCCCTCGTTTTGGTTGCTTCACTTGTTAAAGTTGTAGAGAATACTAATGAATAACCTTGTATAGCTTGTGATTTAATGTCATCACTGAATACAATGTCAACACCACCGAGATATAAAATGTATTGGCCTTCCAAGGATCATGAAAAAAGTACATGTAATAATGTATACTAAGAGAAAATGAAAACGTGTTTCGCTGAGGTTCAAAAGGCAAGCTACACGTGGCTCTGAAAACCTTGAGTGCCTCAGCTCAGTTGCTTGGACCATGGTTTGGCAAAGTTGAAAGTAGACTATTCCCCCTGTTGCGTTTTAAGCAAGAATAACATTCCCACAGTGCGGTCAAGAGTGTGGCCGTGGAGACGCAAATTCCGGAGACCGGACACAAACACATAGTCCGAAAGAAGTAATAACTTCGTATGTATCGAAAACAAAAGCTTGCCGACTGGGTTAACAGCACAACGGTTACGTTACTGCGATTTATGCACAATGCAGGACTTATTACTGGACCAGCAAAATTCCACTAACCAATATAGTGCCCATGGTTAGGGAAGGGCACTCGTGACGTTCCAAAAGTCGCTCGAACTGTTCATTTCATCTTGCGATAACTGCAAAATTTTTATCTGTTTTCAAATTGTTGCTTAAGTTATTTGGTGCTTACTCTTGCAATGGTTGAAGAATTTGTCCCTTTCATAACTGGTGCTTTGTTGATTTTGACGGATGTTACGACGAATCGGAATCGGACAAGGCAAATCAATGCTCAGGAAAATGAATGTGGCATCCGTGCGGAATAGATTTATCACGTTTCATAACTAGAAGGTGCTGTGTTTCTTTCAAGTTTGTCAATTAAACTGAAGATTGTCAAGTAAACAAGAAACATGAATTTCTGGCATGTCTGGTGAAGGTATGAATCTCGAAAATGAAACACATGAGCAAACTGCCTGATTTGTTTAATATTCAACTTACCTTTTCAGTTTCGCATCAAGGAAAACCCAAATGCTATCAAGAAGTTCGTAGAGATACTGTGAATTCGTCGCAAGGTAAGAATAGTATTCCCCGAAACAAGTATAATAATCCGGGTGTTACCAACCCATGAATAGGGCTGATCGCTCAAAGCTGCACGCTAAAATCCCAGTCAGATACCAGATAGTGGCTCCTTTGCGGACGGATTGGGTCGGCTCTGCACGTACCAGGTTTTCACGACGTACCAACTGGCAAGGCTAATTAAACGGGAAGCTCCGAAAAACCTGGATCTGACAAGGCCTGCAACGTGTGACGTCGCAGTCACGTGAAGGTCGTTGACTAATACTTCTTGACCAATCACGCCACTCGCGATAAGCGGCCTTCGCTGCGACCTGACTACATGCACTGTTTAGATCACCAACTTTCACTGTACAAACTACATGTACAGCTGCATCTCTATTTTACAGTTGGCCTTTTCTTGTATGCCTGCAAATTTAGAACGTTTTATAACTTACCGTATTAAGGAGAAGATCAGCCAGTGTACTAGCCTTGACCAAATTAGTCTTGTTCTCCGACAAAGCGAACGATCCCAGCGGCCCCAGCCGCAAAATTACTCTCGTTTTCACTGAATAGGCCTAGCTTATGCACATGATTTGCCGTATGGTCGGTCGGACGGTCGATCGATCAGATAGGCACGTTAGCTCAGATGACATTTGGTAGCCTGTAAATTATATTAGCATGTAACGGCTGGTTTACAGAAGTTTGAGAACGTCAGCGACAGAAGGGACCTGTCGCTCGCGCCGCCGTAAGAAAACAAGTAGGCAGCCTCGGTCGAGGCTGGCGTGTCAGAGGCGTAACGCGAATGGAAGATGAACAGATAATTTTGTTGAATATGGACAGAAAATTCAGATCGAAGTTCGGAATCTAAACCGGAACAACATTTTAACACATCCACTTTTATACCCACACCCTTGCAACTATGACAAAAAATCACATCGGGGAACCCTTCATAATTCTATTGTTCTCATGTTTTTGGTTTGGAAAGCTATCGGTCAAAAAAAATGAAAGGGGGGGAATTAAATAGTGAACGCCCTTCCCGAAAGATTATAACGATGACTGAAAAAATAAGGGGTGTCAACTGGGTGGTGTTAATTACAGTGAGTGGGGCAAACAACGGCTAAATGTTTGACATAAAGACTCAATAACATATTACTGCAAATAGCTAGTGAGTCGAAAACAAAGTTGAAATGGGTAAGTTGATAAATCCGATTTGATCTGTTCGTTATGCAGTATCAATTCGAATCCAACTGAACTACATTTTAACAAAACATAGAACCCTTTCAAGCAATGGCACAATTGGTAGCGTTAATTGGAGGAAGAAGCATAGGACAAATGGCATTCCATTTTCTTTCCATTTTGACATGGAAACCACAGAAACACACCACATTCGCAAATGCATGTAGCCCTCGTCACTTGACAAGCCGATTCTGAAGAATTAACTGAAGATTTAGTGTGAAATGCGATCATGCAGGATATATCTTAAAACACAAAATTCCACACGAAAAGCAGGGTATATAAAAGACTCGGGGAAATTATATCTCTTTTATGACCTGAAAGAAAAGAAGAAAATTCAGACAACTTCTAGCTGATAACATCACCTCAGTGTAGTTCACGAGGTTGGCATCAAACGCAATAACCTACATGGCACTGCAACCTTTGGTGGCCCGCTTAGTATTAGTTGATTACAAACGTTTTGGGGTTGCCAGGACTTGGTGAATTCACAGGAGATAAAAATGTTGCAGATGACTGCCCACAAATGACGTTTACGAGCAAAACCTGCATCGGTTTAGTTTTAATTGTTCCAGTAAGAAATGCACCAACCAACATGAAATGTCTCTCTCGCAACCTTTTCGTTTGGGGTGGGGGTGGGTAGGGGTGGGGGTGGGTAGGGGCGTGGTCTAGGGTCCAGTAAATGATTCATTACAGTTAGGAGCAGCGAGGGAAGCAATTTCCTTTGCGCAGTGCTGCCAATGATCATCGTTTCTGTCAGAATGGCAAACCGCACTGTGGGGCTGTTTGCTAGAAGGAATCGTGTGTGAAAAGTGTGCACACAGACGGCCTACACTTTTAGCTAGAAAGCGTTGCTTCTATTGCAGGAAATGAATCACGGTGTACATGGCAAGACTGATATTCAAGGAACATTAAATTCATCCAGAGTAACTACATACAAATATCAGGACACATTATTAAACCGAATGGAAATAAACCTACCAGGAGGCATGGAAGATAAAGAGAAAGCCCTTACTTCAGCAGGAAAAGTCACATTCCCTCAGGTATCGTGACCTACATGCCAATCACTAGCTTACCGTGGCCATATGTAGATGTATTAAATATTGACATGCATGTACAAAATGGGTTCTTACCAGTTTAAAAATCACACAGCATATTACGACAAAAACATCTTAATTTTAAAACCCGACTTTCCAAATGTTTATTTAAAGGGCTTTGCAAACAGTAAAATTACTTTTGACACATTTAGCCCTGTATTAGATTTACCTTTGTACTTCATGTGGGGTGGAGTGCTTACAATATAATAAAATGCAAGTACATGTACACACACAAAACACCAAGGTTATTCAGGTTTTTCTATCTGAAAATTTGTATATTTCAAGGGCTGAATTACATATTAAGACTTAAGAGAATTTAGACAAATTTTATTAAGTTTAACATAAAACTGACCTTTGCGTTCTTGTTTATAATGTTCTACCTCTGTATAAATTTATGTACAACACACTAGCATCATGAGGCATCAGAGAAAAACTTTTTATCTGATTGGGAGGAGCATGTACATGTAAGTTCTGTTTAATAACCTTTCTTAAATGCAAATGAATATGTTCAACTTGATAAGCAGGATCATTTTCATGTACTGAATTCAATACTTGGCGTGTAAACATTGCCTTTCAAATAAAAGGCATCCACTGACTTCACTGGTTCACTCATTCATTCATTTAGAATGAATGATGAGTAAGGCTCCAAAATGAGTTGAGGTCAATCTCTCATGGTCTGTTTTATACAATACCTGTATGAATCTCCGTCATCTAATTGGTGGATTGTTAATCACATGTCAATGAAATATTTTTTCTATTCAATGGTACATGTTGAATAGAACTTCACTATTTCATTCCCAGTAAGAAAAAGAAAAATACTGTAGGGTCAGGAACCAGTCTAACACTGCATGGTACTACCAATAGGTGGTGTATCGGATGCAAATCTGCTTCACAAAATGGCAGATGTAAATACATGATGACCACAGTAACAGAGGAGGACTTGTGTAGGTATTAATAAAACAAATAATTAAAATATTTGACACCCGTGTAATGTTAAGAACAATTTAAAGAAGTTACAAATAAAATGTTTCATTCCAAAGGGCTTTGCCATGTGGAATGGAAAATTTCATCTGTCATCTCATAAAATTATTTTTATCATTGCATTTATAAGCTTAAACATTCATTTTCTGTATATTAACAATGACTACACACAAAATATTAACAAATAAATGGAACTTGACTTAGTATATTTTACCCCTATCCCATTCCCAGGATTAAAAAAGCTAGAAATACTCCAACTGGAATGGACAAACATTTATGTACTGTGAATTTCTCTGAAGTTCACATTTGGCCCACTAGACCCTATGTTCTTATAAGCACACGTCTTCTCACTTAAACGATATTCTGCAAGTATAACGTAATTTCACAACCGCAATTAGAAGCCATTATGTGCATGTTATATGCCTCTTCGACCAACAGGGTGTCGCTGTGATTTACCACCAAATGCACGCATGCATCAAGCTGAAGAGTGTGTTTGAGAGCAGTGTCACCACAGTTATTGCATCAAATCAGATTAGCTTATGGCCAGCGTGAGTTAGTGTAATACAAAAACCATATTATCCTATTCTCTATTGCCAGATGTGTAAATGCTAACACATCAGCTTTTTAGATTGTAACAGTAGTAGTATAAGCAAGATTGTTCAAAGCAACATAACACAATATATGTCTTGTGATGGACCCCGATACTAATTAAACTCACAAAAGCAAGTGTGTGCTATTCCCTAAAGCAATCACTCTCGACAATCTTTATTCCTTTTTAGTGGAATGCTTTACATTTATGTGTATGATTAAGTTACATGTTGGTTCTTTCATGATGATTTTAATAGTCGTTGAAGCACCTTACAGTAAGTTTAAATGAAAAGAGGAGTTTATAAATTTTGTATTATACTTTGCCTAAAACATGCCTCTGGGTGTTGAACAATGAGCCAAAATCTTCCCCACCGTAGAGTTAACACAAGACACAGTCTCAGACCTCATAGCAAGTCCATGCCTTGGTTTTGGTATCTTTATCCAAGATGCCTGATAAACTAAGATAATTCTGAAGATGGAGGAACACTCAACTTTTCCCTGGTCATGGAATCTACACTGGTTGGGGATCCCAGGAGATCTGAGCCATCAGACTGTCCTTGGAGTATTTGGCCTGCAAAGGTAAAGACAACAAAAATTGAAACAAATAATTTCCATATCTTTTGAAGTTTCTCCAAAATGTTATACTATTAATAGAACACATAAGATGTCTCAGTTGACGTTTTTGCATTTTTTCTTTAAAGATGCACACTTTGTAAAACTGCACCCATTGCAGTAACTTCTATTGATTTGAATGTTTGTTTCATTAAACTTCATTTGATTTGAATGATCCTTAGTGCTTTCAAATGATTAGAAATTTAACTGAAATACCTTACTTGATTCCTTTATTCGTGGAAAGACTGCATCATGATGGACATGAAACTATTTTTGCTTGCATTAAATGATTAAGAAAGTTGCACTTTCTCGAGAAAAATCCCAAAAGAATTGAATGGTTTACACTATCACCTCAATGGGCTGCCACATGCCCAATCAACTACAGTCACTTTGAAAATAATAAACTCCAGTGGGGGTATGTTTACTGTAGCTATTTGCCAAAGATATTTACCATGGTGATCAATAATTTACATTATTTTATCCCACATAACAGGCTACTGGCTGAAATCGGATCTACTGATTAGTTGGATTTGTTTAAAACCTGTCTGGCATTCATCGTTTCAAGCACTTTTTAAATTAATTATTTATTAGTTGAATTTTTTGAATAAAATGTGACTCTTTGTGACAGAGATAGCTTCTTTATCATAAATAAAATTATTATATTTACACATCTTTGTCACAAAAGGGAATCTGTAATTACATATGCACTACCCTAGCATACAATGAAAAGATTCTGAAAAAGCCTAAAAGTGTTCTCAACAGAATACAAGTCATTGAAATTCCCAGACACCCTAATGACCCATTCAAGAAACACCCTTGACCCATCGATACCACAGACAAATTCCGCAGAGAACACAAACCAATAAATATTAGGTTTCCATGCTAGATTACTGCACCTAGAACCAACACCATGTTTCAACCATACAGTCTAACATTTTACTACCTAAACCTCTGAAAATCACAAGGGAATTTAAATTAAGTTTTGAGCATAAATTGTTTCATGCAGTTTTATGCCAAAAAGGTTTCACCTGATCCCCCAAACTCACTTGTGGTATTTTGCAGAAACAACATGTCCACTCTAGGAATAATTTTAGTAATGTTACCAGAGAGGAGCTACAAACAAACAGAACACAGCAAAAAACAGAAGAGTAGGTTAACCCTGTCTCTAAAAAGTTAAATTAAAGTTAAAATTTCTGGGGTCCACAATAAAAGGTAATTTATAACAAAGTAATGCAAAAAATAAAAGGAATTCGCAGGTTCTCTTTAAAGACTGACTGTTTCTTGGCATTCCTACTGACAAAATTTGCATACCATCAATGTCTCTAATGGAATTATGAAAGACGATGACTGTACATAAATTAAAGGGAGACAACTGCAATGAAGTATTAGGCCAGAGGATCGTAATGTTCTACCTTTAACACTTTGAGGTCATTTACTTGAAATCACATGCGCTACACTATAAATCCAAATTAGAAAGACTTCCCCTGAGCAAAATGAATTAACTCCTGTTGTTAAACTCAATTGAAGCAACTATGGATAGTTTTTCTATAAATAAGCAAGAAAAGGGGAACTGAAGGAAGTCATCTGACTAACATTAAAAGGGGGGGCCTATGTGAAGACAGTTGTTGAGGCTGTATTACATACAATGAGAAGCTTAAAAGTTGTTTTAAGAAGCAATATCTAACAATCATCCTTTTTGTCCATACAAATTATAATTGAAAAAACACTTTCTCACCCCCACTTTCTTATCACTGGACTAACCAAATCCAAGAATAAACTTATCTTCCCAAATCAATACCTGTACTCCAACCATGGGTCCTTGCTCTATGCTCCAATTAAGACAGCTGCCTGGTCACCTACATGTAACATGTTTACCAATCCAATGAGGTCTCAATGCTTAAATATGTCACAGTCGGTATTAATTTTTACTCAAGTCCAACTAAGATGACAACCACAAAGGTTGATCACATCTCAGTATGAGACAAAGCTGAGGCCACAGCATACACCTCCCTCCTAACCATGTCAGGATATCAGTACACCAGTACACACCACAAGTGTGGTAACACCCAGTGAGTTACTGGCATGAAATGGCCATCATGCCAAGAACTTGTTAGTCTGTGCTCTTTTGATAATTTGCTTGTTTGGCTCACACATGTTGGGCAGTCTCGCAGCATGTGGCGAATTCTTCCCCAATGATCACTGGTGTTAAAGGTAGTATCTCTGTGAATGTATGTAAGACCCATTCTATCACTGAAGTTGTGCAAAAACTCATGAACAACCAAAAGGTTGGAAAAAATCAAGTTCAACAACAACGTCCAGGTGGAGCTCTTTCACACAACACACTGTATGTCCTTTTGTTACAACCACCACTGCTGAACCTGCCTATCTCCTAAACCAAACTATTTCAAACTACACAATAACAGATGTCGGTAACTGTTCAGTGGATAGTACAAAACTGGTGTTGACGAACACTAGAATTAGTGAAGGGGTGCAGTGAGACAGGAAGACCAAAGAAGAAGGGGAGCTGTAGTCTATGAGTCATAAAGTTTCACTTTAACCTCTTTTCATTTGCCTCTTTAAAGTGAACAGATTTGGAAGAACAAATAAATTGTAAATTGGGGTAATATTCAATTTCCATGAGGTATGATTCTATCAGATACAGCTGTGCAGTCTCCGAGTTGAAGCCAGTGCCTTCTGTAAAGGGAAAATTGATCATGATACAAACCACCTTGTCCTGTGCCTTATCCTTTTCAGCCTCATATCCTTAGTGAAAATGGGGGTAACAACGTACTAAACATGGGTGTGGTATGAGGCATAAAAGTTCTTCCTTCAACAGCTGTTACCATAAGGCAATTCTGGTCACAGAGCTAGTGACTGGCCACAGAATATAGAGAATAAAAGGATAAGAAGTCAGAAGACAGAGGTATGACAAAACAATTGTTGACTGCTGTGATGTGGGATATGACATTTTGAACACCCTTGGGCACAAATAGTGCCCTTGGGTATTCAAAAGGTCACATCCCACATCACAGCAGTCAACAATTGTTAAATATACATGAATACAGGCTGACTATTAACAGTAGTAACCTAAATTTGAAATGCGGCAGTCATGTATTGGCCCAGTGACCTTACGTTTGTTTCAGGGGGACATTTAGTTTGTGTGCATGTGCCTCAAATTGTTTTGTGCCCGTGCAATTTGAAGATGGCTACTCAGTGATTGCTGATTTGAGCTAAGAATGTATTGGGTATCATCATCTCCGAATTATTATTTTTCATTTTTTCTTTGTAACTGATATGAATTTCTAACTTTCCGATTAAATTTGTGAAAGTATAACTTCAAAACGACAAATATATAGCCTTATGTTGGATTTGATCAGCGATATCTATGGCGAATGCATTTGATACAAATGCAAAAATCAATAGTATCTGAGGTGGAAAATGGCATAATTGGCATGATTGACCATGATTGACTGAGCGATGTAGGGGGACTAGGCCAGATCCTGGTTGGTGCCCCTGCTCAAGCGGTCGTCTGCAGTCTTACCACTCGGCATCTGCACTAGTAAGCAGGAGGTTGTGGGTTCGAGTCCCACCCGAGTATTAAAGCTTGTGAGGTTTTTTCGCAAGCTCTCGGACAAGCACTGAGCATACAGTGCTTATTAATATACGTTGGGTAAGGGCAAAACCTGTTATACAGAAAAGCATTGTAAATGGGAGCACTAGAACCACATAAAACTGTACACAGTGAATGGGCTTGCAGTTGGGGAAATGAAAATAGAGTGTTATATCAGAAAGAGCATTTTATCAGAGAGCACTATAACAGGAATCTACTGTATTACCACTTTTAAACAACAAGCCCACTTCGGGTTTTTACCGAAGGAAGGGTCACATGATTTGACCCACACGAAATGGATTGAAGACCCAATGTCACTCTGGCATTTGAGGCAAACAGAACATTATTTTAGTATTATCGTTGCTTCCAGGTCTTCCTTTGTGCAACTATGAGGACGAATGAAGATCACTAAACATCCAAAATTGGGCCTTGAAAATGTGTACAAAGTCAATGGGCTGAAATAAATATTAAAACTTCAATAAAAAAATACTTGATAACATCGTCATGTCATCATTTTTCTATGTACATCTTTTAACTAAGGTCCTTCATTGATTTAAGTTTGATGAAGATCCGAAGTTGCAAAAGGACCAAAGTTGAGGGTGGAAAAAACATGCACAAAACAAATGGGCTTTAGGTCAGAAGAGGAAGAGGAAGAAGGAGGAAAAAGAACCAAAAGAATGCCTTTTTCACAAAACTGAGAAAAACCAAACAAGAAAAAAATCTTAACAAAAGCAAGAGCTGTTTCAGCGACTAAAATCGCCAAAACAGCTAAAAAGAAAAAAAAATTAAGAAAAACAACAGCTGTTTCGGCTGAGTTGCCGAAACAGCTAAATACGTTAGAGATTAATGCGTTTATTCAGTGATATTTCGAAACCAGTCTCAATGAAAATGTCAAACAATACATCTACCTGTTCAGACACAAACATTGTATCACCAGGCCACCTATTAAATTTAGAATTCTGCAGTAATTCCATCATTTGGCATGGGGAGTTTCCTGTTTTGCATGAATGTCCAAATATTATTTGTGCTAATGTAATGGGTCACTTTGGGAGCAACAAGGAGCACTCCATGAATGTCAATGTCAAGATGGAAAGCTTGTCAAGCATTGAAAACTCTTTCCTCCACTTCAGACATGCTATTTAGAAGAAATGAGCTCACTCGTTGTGTTTTTGATGTACATTGAACATGGGTGTTTCTATTCATTAAGAGCTTCATTTTTTTCCTATCTAATCTGAAATGATTTTGTAAGTTTAGAAAACATTCTTCAAATAACAAGAGTAATTAAAGAATAAAAATAACCTATACCAGTAAATATGTGTATTGTTTGAAGACCATTTCAATGGCAACTTCCACAGGAATACAGAAAATATGACACTATACATTCTGCAGTTTAAAAAATTAGGCTTTTTGCCAGCTACAAAATAGCAGTAACAATGACGGCAAGTATTGGTCCTTTAGGCAGTATAGCAATTTTCTTTGGGAAAACTGGAGAAATATGTCAAAATAGGGTTTCAAATGTTGCATTGTTCAACAAATTTGCATGCTATTTTGCTTGTATTTCGTTTGTTAAAATTCATTCAAGACACAGAAAAAATCTGTCATGATTCTTTTGAAATGCTCATTTCAAATTTTTTTTTCAGACAGAAGAGTTCTGTCATAATTGTTTGACACACATACAGAATTTTACCCCTTCTTATGGCTTTGTTATTAAGGGGCAAACAATTTATTACAGGACCTCCAACACAAGAAAATATCGCTTTCGTTGCCTGCTACTATAATTTGCGAGCTGCCAGCACACTGAAAGCTGCTGCGCAAGTGCTACCGCAGAAACTAACTGTCTGCACAGCCTACAGCAGGGAAACATACGTAACCTGTGATCAAAATGCAAGTTTCACTTCCAGAGGTTGTCAGCACAGGACTGTTTGGTGAAGTAAACTGGCAAAGTAAATACTGTACAACAGAGCTGGCACTGTACAAATTAATGCTGCTGATATCAACAACAAATGAAAGCTTGCTCTGTGAATGTTACCACCCTAAAAAATAAAATGTCAAATGCAAACAAGATTACAGAACTAACTCATTCTCTATAAAACCCTTTCCTGAGTACTGTGTCACTGCACTGACTTCACTGAGTGGTCGTCTTTTTCGTCTACCATTTCATACAGAGTGTGTCAAATATTTTATTATCAACCAAGTGTTATTATTGATAAAGTACACAAAATTCCTGAGCCTCAAGCTGTGTAAATATTGCAGTGACATTATTCTGGAAACACTCCAGGGCAAACCAGCAGGATACATTTTAACAGATAGCACCGACAAGTACACTTCAAATAGTCCACATACGTGTAAAACTAAAAGAACCTTGCCCCTACAGGGCATGGTTGTTCATTCACATCTCTCTTTCCACTTTTACATGTTTGTTTGCGGCATTAATTGGCAGATTTACCTCATAATTATGATCAGTGAATTATTGTCATTGTTGAGGTAGATGTACAGGATGTGAATATGGAATTTTTTTCTTCAAAAAGATAATGAAGCATTAAGTATTAAGTCAACATGCAATGTTTTTCCAAAGAAGAAAAGGCACCGTTAATGAGATGTCATTTCTGACTTAAGTAGTAAAGAGCACAAATGTTTCCATTGTATATGTGCTCTTTGAGTCCCCCAAACAAATTTTTAACAAACTGTGCTGATATGAATGAAAGGAAGGGCAAACTATTTTGTGTAAACTATGTCACATTAAAGCAACATATATATTATTTCAGCCAAAACAGCTTGCATTTCCACCTGTGACTGCCTAGCAGAACCTGAGTTTTCATAAGTTATTAATTCTATTGTGATTTGAAACCTCTCCAAGATTCAACTCAATTTGACAAGACACCAAGGTATGCATAAGCTCACACTCTTACACTGTTTTACTTCAAGATGTTAAACTTTCTCCAAAGTGAGTGTCTGTATCACAAACTTACAGGCTCAAGAGTGAACTTGACAGTTTAGCCAAGCACAGTCATATTTCCTTCCTCATCACTTCCTCTTGTACACAATTAAACCCCTGGGTATACTCAAACTAAAGCCAGGAAAGGTAAATCTTAGTTAGTAAGTAAGTTCCAGTTACGGATCTATTCTTGGGGGTAACCCTTGAGCATAAGCCAATCAAACACCAATCCAAAACTAAACCAAAACATGTGCCTAAAGAAACATTGGACCATTTTGGAGTGGAGGCAGCCAGGTTTCAGAATGGTGGCCAGGTTCCAGAATGGTGGTGAGGTTTCAGAATGGTGGCCAGGTTTCAGAATGCTGGCCGGGTTTCAGACCGGTGGCCAGGTTTCAGAGATTTGAAAATGGTGCCCATATTTCATGATGGTGACCAATGGCCGTAATACATACAAATGCTCTGCTCATTTCAATTTACATGTACAGTGTACAAGGAGCAAAGTAAGACACCTCTGTGAAGGGGGAATATCTTCTACCCCCATATATACTGTACATACATGTACATTACCAAAGAAGTTATGTCATGATAAACTTATTTATAAAAAGGTCACTATCAGTTGGTTATCTTGGAAAACTGGATTCTTGTGCAAATGTTATATGCTTGACATTTCTTTCCACAGCGCTACCATTACATGGTCAACATTACTAGCCAAATGATAAAGGTTGTTCAGAATCACTCAATTCAATTAAAGGGTCTGCAGTTAAGGATTATATAATACATCCTTACTGTACAGGATGATTAGAAAAGCACATCCTGTCCATATGCTGTGTGCTACAGGTATTGATGATCATACCATGGCTGGGGGGGGACCTTGATGGACCCACAAACTGCAGGATCTGAGCCGCTTAGGAAACATGGATACATAATCCTGGTCAATAAAATCAAGATTATCCATTTTTTGTGTTTTTAATGTTCTCTATTTCACCCTGGGAGGTTATGCGGGTCAAGAAGGAAAGGTTTTGTGCCAATGGTTATCACATGCAGTGTAGCCATTACATTAGTCTAGACTCATGCACAAACTACAATTAAGGATAGCACCAAAGGAAATGTCACTTCATGGTTTGCAAAAACACCTTGTCACACTTTTGCCTGTGCACTTTAGACAGAACTAACGGAATGTACAACAGTTTCCCACCCTTTTCATACTGCAGAGGCGATCCCCGGGAAATAAATCCCCTGAAAATTCTGGGCATTTTTATCCCACTAAAACCCCAGCAACTGTTCACACTAGACCCATTTGGTAACTCCCAGGGACACTATTTCCCGCGAATATACTAAGTTACTGTGCGAATTATTTGGTGCACTATTTGTGACCCTGTGACCTTTCAAGAGCACAGCTCGACACACTAGCCATGGATGCAAAAAGGTGGGGTAAGTTCAAACCTGCGGACATTCACACCAGTGGCTTTTCCCCAGGAAAAATGTTAAATCCCGGAGTTTTCCCCTTTAACCCCGATCCTAAGCAGGGATAATATTCAGGGAATTTCTTTGGTAGTGTAAACAGACTGACCAAAATTCTCCTGTAATTTCACACGAAATTCATCTAGTGCGAAAGCCCCTTTTGAGAGTAACATCCACATCCAATCCACCTTGGCTGGACTGTCCTGGGTACGGGATATCCCTGAGACACAACTGGTAAGAGAACACTGAAAAATGAATTCAAGGTAACTCATTACTGATCCCTTCACATATGGAATAACAATGCAAACTAGCGTTCATCCTTGAACATATGGGTGGGAGTTGTCCAAACCACCCTACAGGTACATAGACAAACATTTATCAGGCAAATAGAATGAGACACAGAGCAACACCCATTATCATTTCACTGGCCAGGATTGTTGACAACTGAGAGATGACATATCTTGGAACATAGGATGGGGGTGGTGGTTAGCTGCACCTTGCCTACAAAAAGGGAAATTGACATCTTTGAGACTCCTAATTAATTTGGAAGGCTCTGAACAACTCCAGGAAGAAATGACCAATGCTGCCTATGCAAACAGGATGCTGTACAAGTAGTATCTGAGGGCAACAACAGGAGAAGTTTGACAAGCAAAAACATTAACCTGAGTCAGCAGGACAGAGAACATACACACACACGTCACCCCTGCATGAAGATGGGTACTGCAAAAATGGGACTGGCCAACTGAAAAATTGTTTCATGTAAAAGTCAGCTCATCTATGAACTCCAACCCTCAAGGATATACACATGTGTAAAATCATACTGAAATTGCAGGATCAAGGAATTCTAGGGTTAACAGGTAATGATGTTAGAATTTAAACCAACAATTCCATGAACTCTTTATTAACTACATAGCCAGCTATTGCCTAGTGTTTGCCGTTTAGAAATCTAAATGTACTGTATCATCTGCCAACTTTATTCAGTAACCATTTCAAATCACCTTGCATTATACAAACTACATGTATACATGTTCATCACAAGTCCTTCTGATTTGAACTTTCTGAGGACAAAGTACTGGTACTTATACAAGAGTGCTTTCCCTGACATGTTGTCAATTGCCTGGCCTAGTGGGGCAGGCATGGGGGGGATAAAGCCATGAGTAATCTGCACTACCCCAACCCATTCATCCTATGCTATACTGTACTTTCCAAAATGCCTCGCCCATACATAACTTACTGTGCCAACTAAAACTGCTCCCACCTAACCAATCATGCCAATGTAAGTAATTACCAGTTGATAGTGTTTCAGAATTTTGATGGTACAGTGTACAATATGCAAGGCAGTTTAAAGTGTTACAGTAAGTGAGTAGGTGAGGGATGCAAGTACAAGATAGGGCTCTGTATTTAGATGACTTACTTTTTGACTGATTAGATATAAGAAGATGGGGTCAACTGGCAGATGGCTGGTGATAAGACCATTTGCTATTTATAATGAGGCTGATATCTGATAACAAACAGGACTTCTGTATTAACATCAACAACTGTCAAAAGGATAACTGAATGGAAGTGGACTGGTATTTACAGGCAGATGAGGACTTGTGTAAAAGGATAAATGTAACTCAGTACACTGTGGACATAGTACAAACACCCCACAAAAACATCCAGTTTTCAAAGCAGCAGTAGTTCAGCACAGTGTACTGTGTGCAATATTCCTAATATCAGCTCCAGCTTCAGTTACATTTTGAATGAGCATCTTGGACTTCAATGCAGAGCTTTCAGTACAACGTTGAACTGAATGAAAATACTCCTACCATTGAATTAATATTTCACAAATAATGAATGTTCATGCATATGATGCTAAGAATAAGATGTTCCCTTGGGCTAAGTGCAGGTGGATGGAACATTGCCTGATGCAATGTACATGTACATGCAGAATGTAAGGTTCAATTTTGGATATGCAAAAAACTTGTGACATGTGATTATATGTTTCATCAATGAAATGACAGGGTGTTATTCACATGTTGTATAGTGCAGACTTTGATAGTTGTAGCACTGAAGTTAACTTTAAGACAGGGTCGAGAATCAGAGTAAGAACCCTGAACCCAGCTGGAGCCTTATGGGTAAGCCAGAGACATATTAAATTCTGTTCAATATAAAACCACAAAGGGCATTTTGAAGTGGGAAGTAAACCTGAATTCCTGAAAGTAATCCCCAAATTGTCCAAACTGATGGTGTCATAAGTTTAAAGCAGCGATTAATAACTTGAACAAATTCTTGCTGATACTGGACTGAAAGTAATACATTCTAATAAACTCCTGCTCATGATGCACTCGTCACTCACATTTTCTCCCACAAAAACACATGTAACTTTCCCTCAACCTTTTCAGTAATGTAATTTCAACATACAACACTTCTGTCTTCATGTCAGTGGATGTGCAGTGTGTACTAAGCCTGCAGGTATAATTATGAACTGAATATTACACCAAAGATCACAAGTGGGCCTTGTCTCATGAGACAAAACATTCCTTCCATTTTGTCAAAATGGGGTTGGCATTGCTTGATAAGATTTCCAGCTGTACAGCTGCATCAAAAACAATTGATAGAGATGTGGAGAGGGGCTCAATCTGGAGCATGACTAAAATCCGTAGCTTGACAATAGACAGACTCGTATGCTCAGTGTGGGATGCCCTATCTTACAATGTTGACTTCCTTCCATGTTAACAGTTGAGAATATTCAGTCAATCAAGTGCAGTATTAAATTATATCCCCTGCCTGATCCACAGCGGAAGTCATTAGATGAATTAAATGGCTATGGCAGTAGAACTTTGCTGGAACACAGCCAGGTTCTTTAGCAAGAGGTGTCAGTTTGTAAAGCATTTCAAATTCCTGTCAAATTCTCAGAATTTTAACACATTTCAGTTCTCTTTAACACTAGAATCCCCTTAAAATACTCGCCAGTTCCTGTTGTGGTGAATTTATTTCAGAGGAGGAGGGCAATAATAGTGAAGTTGTGATGTTTCCATTTCTAAGTAGGCATGCAAAATTACTTAGTAGTGGAGTGGCATACAGGTACTGTACACATACAGTATATGTACAGATACATGTACATGTATGTGCACATACATGTGGACTGCATGCACGTGGCTGTCATATGTTGGATGGAGTGTACAATTCAGTGTGCATATGCATGAACATGTTTACCTATAGAATATATATATACACATGTACACACAGAGCGTCTAGGGAGGTATGTGGAGACGGACTTCATGAGCTTCAACATGGCTGCTTCACACAGTCTGTGTTGTGGTAAATATAATTTCGTAGTGGGCCTCTTGCAAGTATTTCAAATGTACAAATAACTCTCTGGAGTCAATATTTGTGGCATTTGGCTTGATTTTAAAAGTTGATAAATTAAGAACCATGATTTTCTAAAAGAGCATGTCTCTCTGCAAATGGTAAGAGTTTGGACTTTTACACAAGCAGCTTCCATGAGCATGTAAAATTGCTTGATCAAGCTCTCAGCATAGTTGTGAAAAATGTACATTATAAGGAGAAAAGTGCTTAAAAAGTCCTCAGCAGAAAACTATTCTTGTACTTTTCCCCTCAATATTTTACAAAATTGCGTACTAAGTCCAATTTACCCGTTGATTTTGTAATGCTAATTTACGGTGCATTTATCATCAAACGATTATGTTTATTCACACTTACCTAGTTCAATATTTGAAAATGAATGTGGGACTCAAAAAGTGTTTGACAACATCACCGGCCTTGTTATTTGATGTACAATGCTTCAAACTAGTTCATGGTACCAGCGGCTGGATGAAAATAGCTTACCACAATAATAATATAAAAAGATCACACAGGAATTGAAAATATTACTAAAATGATAAATGCACAAATATTTACCGATCCCATCCAGAAATGAATATGTTCAACTTACAAATTCTTACCAAAACACAACAAATCTACATTCTTCTTATCCTTTGTGTGGATATGTGTTAAATAAATTTGTGTATAGATAAATGGAGTGGGTTTCAGAAAAGTACTACGAGTCGATCTAAGGTGGGAAGAAAATACACTTTTACCATAATCATATCTAAGCTTTTCAATAACCTATGACCTTGACCATACCCAAATATTGTCAGACCTCCTTGTCCATTATTACCCAGCCATGAATCTTAAGAAGTGACCTAATGCTTTCTTTCCACACTGGCTTAGCCCCAAGATCAAATTTTACAAATGTGACAGTTTAATAAAGAACTGGGGGAAGGCAATTCTGAAGACGGTGGTGATATATTTCATTATCATGCCACAAAGCTTGTTTAAAAAAATTTCTTTGCTGAACTCAATATTAAAACTGATGTTAGGGATTAAATGTTTGTCCTAAGCAATACAGAACTGGCTGCTTACAGTAATAAGGAAAGTTAAGAAAATTGACATGTATACATGAAAATGGATAGGGAATCAGAATAAAATTCAACAACAAAAATTAAATCAAGAAATTTTAATAATTTTCAAGATCCCTATTCTCACCTTTTTGGCATTATTCTTATGAATTTGATAAAATTTCAGAAAATCAATCTTGATGGAAAAAAATAAAAACAAATATAATAATTTAAAAACCTCTTCAAAATTCAAGGTCCTAAATCACCAGAATCACAGTATTTATTCTGATTTACTACAATCTCTGGAAAAAAGACTACCATATTAAGGCATCTTCCTAATCACTCCAAAGCTGAATTTAAAGTTCATACAGATTAGGCACTGTAGCAGACACCAGACTCTTCATCCAACCAACTCTTATAATAATGCAATGAAAAAGTTATTAAAAAAACATCTGCAGGGAGTCCAAATGTATTCATAAGGCCAGGTATGTGGATGTATACGGTTTGTAAGTGATTTCGGCACAAAGGCAGATGCGCCACGATTTTCAGGCTTCCATTCGACGATCGCTGAAGTTGTGCGTTAACTTCCAGTTCCATGGTTCCATGTAAACTGTGATCAATGCATGTAACTCTATGTGCAGTGCATGTGCAGTGGGCGCAGTTTAAACTGAAGTGACGTCACACTTACGAACCGGATAGTTTTAGAGGCTTCTCTCAACATAAAGCCGGGTGCGGTTTGGCAGAGGAAGTAAACTGGACAGTGCTGGTAAGTTTGAATGCTTGATAAACAGGAAGCCTAAGCCCACATTAGCTACTAAATAAATTAAAGCTCCCCAAAGTTCTCAACATCAATCTGTTAACAGCATCTGTGGGGGTCTCTAAATTTAGCTTGCTGATGAAGCTGTAATTAGACTACTGGGTTAAAATGATTTCAAAGGGGGATTTAAGTGGTCACTCCAAAATAAAACAATGTACGTGTGTATTAACATGTTTGAGGGAAGTATGACTGAGTGCTGCATAACTTTAAAATTTTCCTGAAAAAAGGAATCTGACTTGATCACTTACATGCACACTTATCTTCAATTTTTCTGTGTTGACTCATTTTCTTGACTGACTGATTTATAGTTTGAGATTAGGGCACACAGAATGCATGTTTAGTAAAAAGGATCGCTGAATTGTTGAGGTGAAAAAGAAATCATGAAACACTATTCATTAATGTCCAAGACCATTTAGCCATTCCTATTAGTTGAGAGCCTGTCAAGCGACAGTTGTAAATGAGTGATAAAGCACTGGCTTGTGGAAGCACATACACTATAACATGGTTGGAGGAGTGTTTCAAAAAAATGAAGGGGAAACTGGTGAACCAAATTGAGGGGAAATTTAGAAATTATTAACTTTTTCTGACTTTCTGACTCATGAGGTACTTATAAATGGTAACAAATACAAACTTGGCAGGATTAAACATTTGCTAAGACCGTCACTGGCTCATCATGTTCTGCACTACTTCATGTAGCACATACTACGAATACATGTGTCTATTTATATATAAGGAGATTGTGTATGACTAATTCTAACAGGAACAGACCACAAAATGGGATGTTAAAAATGTAAAAGAGTTGAGCAAAATTATTATAAATTTGTACTTTTTGAGCATATTATGACTTTCTGCCAGATTTTACATAGGAATAGGCACAGATTTATCCCTCATTATCATTCCACAATCATCTAATGAGTATAATAAAACATGAATGTAAGCCAGTGAGATGGGTCCCAAGGGTTTGCTGGTAAACATTGGGGTAATTAGCAATGTGAATGAATATTCATGTCTACTTTTTCTTTTCTTTATTTTCTTAATTTTAAGGTGATCAGTACACAGGTTATCCACGTTTATTTCAATACCATTTCTAAGATTCGCCATTACAGTTCAAGCAGCACATTTTGTTTCAAAAATTCTTAATATCTAACAATCATTTCACCACCAGATATGCTACTTTCTGTGAAATGGGCAATAACAGTTAAAACAAGCTATCTGATAATGCCAAGCTGTGAATTTCAAATAAAAAATTTCTGGATCTGAATTGCTTTCTTTGGATTTCTGTCAAACTACACTACTCAAAAAAAAAATCATACTCACTAGTTGACCCCTCTAGCCAGTTGGACTCTGAAACATATGACTGAGCAATGCATTGACATTCACATTCTACTATGCTTAACCAAGCAGAAGCATGCCTTCAGTGTACAGTAAGTAAAATCAATGAGGTAGACACCAGCCTGAAAGTTTCAAAAACAAATGTCTGATCCTTTGATAAATTTTGTAGACACTACTCAACAAAACTGACGGTAACCACAGTAGGTTAATGTCTTTGTTGTGCACTTAATAATACGATTAATAATATATTTATTGGCAAATTACCTAGTTTATATACATTGGGGGTTTCTCTCTACCCTACTAAAACATAAACACCGTATCTAATAAAGTTGATACCAAATACTTCCCCTAAGCCTAGATTTATCAAGTGGTTTGCATTTGACGCCACAGTGATCACAAACACTTTGGCTTCTTCCAGACAGCAGTGCCTGTAGGGTTATTTGAACTTCCACTGACCGCCAATGACCCAGTCTTTTACTGGGTTATTGAGATCCCGTCACAGTAATAATAATGTGAGTAATGACTTCAAGCCATGAGCCAGAATTAAAAAAACAGAATAATAATCAAGTGTGGCAATATGGTTGATCTCCTCTGAGCACCTGTGGGAATTCAATCCTCTTCTTTTCTGGGTCTATTTAAGTCTAACCACAGTGTTGGGGGGGGGACATTTGTTTTTGGATACTGGGTTTTCAATGTTGAGTTGGTATGGGTATAATTCCTAGCAAAATTTTAGTGCTGGGGAGTCATTGATCACAATCACTATATTGAAACCCACCCACCACATCCTAAAAAAAAATTAGGTTACAAATATTTTTTCACATTACACTTAACTTTAATCTTTACAGAATTCTAATTATGCATGCAAGTTTTGACCCAGTTTCCATTTAGGCCAGACCATTTCATAAACCTTTACAGGTTGAGAAACAGATTTGATAGTATGGCAGTGTAACCAAGAAACTTCAGATGCTTATTTTGATAGTGTCTTGTTACAAAATAAAAATTGGAATTTTAAGATGCATGAAACAGCAAACATCTGACACGACTTGCTGGTGATGCCAATCAAAACCAGTATGAAGAATTCTCGTCAATCGCTGGGAAGACCATTTTAAACTGGATATTATGAGCTGGTTAAGGTAATGATTGTAATTCATAGAGGGTTTCAGATAGACATATTTGGCACTAATTCTGTCAACATCAATGGCTTAGATTTGAACTGATGCAGCCTACATGATCTCAAAAGTTCTATTAGAACCCTCTCCAATGCCTCAACATCGAATGTTTTTCTCTCCGCAATTCTATTCAGCACCATGGGTGATTGGAAAGAACCTTTTTCATCATCAAATACAAACAAATATTAAAAAAACCCAAAGTTTAAAAGGTAAAGCCATTTTGGTTGATATATCGAATGTGTCTTGCTTGAATGGTCTTTCCTTCACAACAGACCCACATTTCATATAGATGTACATTTCAAACTAGGTGCAGATCAGTTTCTAAATTAATTTGAACACCATCACAAGTGTGACCTGTCAGCAAAAAATCAGCTTAAAACAGCAAAGAATTCAGAATATTTCTTTTCTGAATTATGCAGAGCGAGTGCTTTTCAAAGGTACATGAACGTTATGTTTGGAATTCACTTTGTGCAAATTGCAATAGATTTTCACCATTGAAATTATAAAAAATCACCCATGGTGACAAAGTTTAAGATCAGTCAGCTAATAAATCAGGATAAAAATAAGCTTTAAAGATGTTTGATAAAGTGAAGAATACTGATCACAAAAAATATGACTTTCAGAATGAGGTTCATCTTGACCATCACTTTAAAGTTTGCCTTTTCGACTTTAAGCTAATTTTGTAGGTATAATAAATTGTGACAAGAGAAACACCATTCAGAGAAATTTTGTTGTCTGGGGTTTGGGTGTGGGGGGCCAAGGGTCTTTCCATGGTTCAAAGGGAAATTTGTATAAAGTAAGTTGTTTGTAGTTTCTAGTATTAACTGAAGGCATGCAGTGCTTGTGTTCTGTATCATCCACCTACATGTACATGTACAACTTGTCATGGGCCTGTTGGCACGGTCAGTATGCCTGTATCAAATCAATGAACAGTTTAGTCAACAGGAAAAAACATGAAGACCACCAATGCAGCTCCCAGGGTTAGTGTCCTAAAGTAACCAAATAATTTCCTGTATAGTCTACTTACAATGTATGATATGTAACATCAACAAATATATACTACGCGTTATTGAACACATCTGAAGATACATAACTTTTGTGTTATAATTTATGTTGATCGACCACATCTCCTATATTTTCCAGAACTGTATTGCAGTACTTTTGTACAAAAGGTCTCCTGCTTCACCTTTCGTCCTTTTCTGACAGGCTGTCTGGAATCTTTTACATATTTTGATCATCATTATCTATCATCACAACGAACATTTTTCTACATCATCAAATTGCATTTTTCAATTTTGTACATGTAGGTCAGCCTAACTCCACTCCAGCCACAGTGATACAGGGCCCATCAGAATCTGTTACCTGATGTCTACTTAAGGCATGTACATCGAAACTTCAAATGGGGAGACATCAAAAAAGACTTCTTTCTCTAAGCAGATGTCAATTAAAATTGACCTCTTCTTATTATGTTGGGGTATTTTTGTTGTGGTGGTAATTCTGGTGCTGCATATTATGATTACCAAACTGAAACCAGTTGTCACAAATTCAAAGTTTCAAAAATGCAAACTTTGCATTGTGGACTATTTTTGCAAAGTCAAAACAACAGATAATTGGGATTTCAGTCCCACAACTACATGTACTTGCAAACAACAAACAGCACACCATGTTCCAAAAGTAATGCCACGTTGTTCTGTAAACTTAGAGTTGACCCTCGATTCATAGTGACCTAGTTAAACATTCCCATTAAACCAACGGGCCCAATCCATCTTTCAATAAAATCTAATAAAGAGGTTTATTACAGATTAGCTGAAAGATATGCCAAGAATGGTCCAATATCCGAGATCTGGAAAGGTAAACTTATTTAGGAGATTTTGCTTATGCCACACAAGATTGAGATATTTTGATGATCCAAGATTCCGAATCTGAAATGCATAGTGGACCATATATAAGCAAAACTGAGCTAGCTGTCAATAGTACATGTACTAATTCTGAGCAGAATGAGGTCATCATGGTAAAGACTTCTGCCCAAGGACACCAAACCAGGATTTTCTTGCAGAAAGTCTTTTAACCGATGTACATAGCTACATCAATAGAACAAACAGTTTCTGCAAGCATAAACTATATTTTATGAATACAAAGCTGTGCAGCAATTTTAAAAATAACTTCTTACCAGAGAGAGAAAATACCCCTCCAGCAAGTTGTGCATCATCCACTGTACCAACTGGCTGCATTAAACTGCTAGAGGGTGCTGTGTTTACAATGACTAGCTGAGCTTCGGGTTCCTCACTCACCTCAGGAACCATATCCTTGAGAAAACAGAGGAAGATAAAAGAGGGAATGACACAACTTGAATAAGCCATTGGGGTGAGAGAATGTCGGGATCAGCTGTTGGCAAAATCAGCGCACAAGCAAACTAAGGAGATTCAAATAAATTTTGAGTTTCACTCGTGAGTTTCACTTCTCAAAAGTTTCACTTCTACTTCAAAACAGAAGGGAAGCAGACAGTACAATGATGTAATATTTTAAATAAAATCTAATTGGACCATACTCCAGCAAAAGTCAGCAGTTATCAATTCAAATCAAATTATTAAGTAATGCAAATAAGTAGCACAAACATGTAAAGGGTACTTCACATTATGCAAACTGTTTATTTCATGGAATGTTGAACATGCATATTTGTAACATTGTAACATTTCAAATATGTATGAGCTTAATATGTGACACTATACATTTTTATGGTTTTGAGTATTGCAACATGTCACATGATTTACATGCACTTTGTGTAAATTCACACCAGGCCCATTAAGTACATATATGACAAGTGAAAAGTCACAACATTCAGTGTGGTACAAATGTGTATCCATTGCTATGATGTGCATGTATGTGAGCTCTCACCGTCAAAGAAATAGTAAATTCTACCATTATCTTCCCTTACGGACTGCCACCACTCTGCAGTCAGTTTGCTGAAATTTTCAAATATTGTAACAGATGTTGGCAATGAAGACCACCCCTACAAATGCCATATGTTAGAGTGCTAGGTACACTGCTACCCATCGGAGGGGCAATAAAAATCAACTGTTCATGTAATATTGACCTCAAAGAAGAGGAATTGAAGCTGCATCTTCTTTTGGTGGACATAATTCATGCAGAAATAGAGTAACTTAACATGGGAAAAAGTTATCTCTGCTTAAACAAATAACTCAATATTATGCAGGAGATGTTCCCAGCCAAATATGGTTGAATCACTTGTGGATAGAATTGTTTATGGCTAAAATTTCAACTTGGAGAAGTGGCAAAATATAGCCGTGAGGTCTGTCTCATCAGTGCGGCCCTACACAGACTCCTGAGCATGCTTTGTTCCTGAATGACCTTGCACTTATGAAATACATGTAATGGACTGAACTGGTTCACTGCAATAATTACCCATTTACCGACAATGTATGAGTGCGTGAACATATGCATGTGTAAATTTGGGGTCAAGCAATTCAAACCACAGCAACATCTATGAAAAATCCAATGCTTTGGTAAAGGCTAGTGTACATGTACATGTACATGTACTGGCACCCAGACTACAGGCTGACGTTGCCCACAGAGAGCATTTCACCAATGTTATGACTTGCGATCAATAGGCCTCAAGCTATAGTGTAGCATCAGTACAATGATCAATTAAACACGTAGGTACGAGGGGTTATAAAAACATTTTGAACTGAACAATTAAGGTATTAGAGGACATTTTTAGAATTGTATTTACACTATGATTAGTTAACAGTCATTTTTACAATTTGTTAAATACTACTATTTATCAGTAAATAAGGGATTCAAAGCAATCAACTAGAGAACTTGACCTCCCAATTTAAAGTGGGGCACTTGGTTGACCTGAGGAAATTAAAATACCACAAAAGACTGGCTTCCTCATTACCTAAAAAAATAAATGTGCAATACAATTTGCTGACCGGAACAATCAACAGCCTGTCGTGCAAGTCACAGTACCTGATGAACACACTACCCCCTAGTCTGACAAGGTTACCACTTGGTTTTTGCATTTTCAGTACCGGAATATCGTGCAGAGAAAAGGAACATCCTCCACCAATCCTGAATTATCCATTAATCTTTCCAGCAAACGAGTAAGGATGAAACAATCTTGTCCTTAGGAACTAAAAGGACAAGTACAAATAGGCTGGAAAGCCTTTCAAGAGTGCATCAAATTGTGTCAAAATCTCAATGTCCTTGGCACTCGTACCAGTCATGGAAAATCTTTCCTTAAACCACTGACAGCATTTAGTTCAAAGAAGATGCTTTTTATGCTTAAAAAGTAGGTTACAAGATTAGTGAAATCACAAAAATGGAACTGCTGAATAATCCTCAAATATTTTACTTAAAAGAAAAAACTTACAGCCTTGATCAATTTGTAAATTATTTTCACCTAGATGCTGGGGTTTTAGAGAAAACTGAAAATTATGTTTTCCTTTTTATTGATGGTCGGCCAACCATCTGAATAAACAGGTAATACTTAAACCGGCTAAAAACACTGACATCGGTAGTAATTTATCAAATGCACAATAAACTGAAATTATAAGAAACTTAAGTGTAAGGTATAAATTAAAAAGGAAATTAGATCATTTTGAAGTGAAGTTAATTGAGAAAGGGATTGTGAAAATATTGTGAACTCAAAATCAACCCCAAAGCATGACAGTATGGTCCAAACTGCCAGCTCTGCTAAAGTAGCCAACATGGCTGCCATTTCCGAGTTGCACTATGAGAGGTCTTTTGTTAAAAACAGTAAAATTTCCAGTTTTTAAACTTCCCATGTTTCACTGCGCTCATAATTATTAGTTAGTCAACTGAGAATGGGTTCCAGACTTCCAAGATGTATACATGTACACTGAAGCAAAAGTGTGGTCATGAAGCATAGTCAAATCCTGCACCTGTAATGCCTGTTACTACAAATGCCCTGCAGTTCAAGGATTTGGCACAAAAGAAATAACAATATCTTTGCTTTAACTGTTGAAAACGCTGCTGTGTTTTTCCCAGATTTCACAAAGCAGAAAACTCATACATGAAGGAAGTCAGTCGAATGAGAGCTGCAGTGAATCCTAATCTCCTAAATCAGCCAATCTAGTGAAATCACAGTGTTACGATCCCAGTTGATCCGAATCCTTTTGTGTCTCCCTGAAAAGGTACGTGTGGAATTTAGGCGCGTTCCAAAAACCTATAAAAGACTCCGTAGTCATTGATTTTGCTCTCAGTTAGTGCCTATATGCTTTTAGCATGTGCGTTTCGAAATAGCCGGCGTTGGGTTAGCACCTCCTTGTCGTCTACGCCTCGATTACTGCCGCACCGTAGCCAAGGCTGACACCGCTGAGGGACCGTGGACCCTGGAGTGTCGTGGCTCCATGTAGAAGCCGAATGTCAGGGATCGACACTGACCTGCCTGTCTGAACTGGGCTGTTCTGGCGCGGAGTGCGGAGGTGCTTGGCCCGACGACCGCGCTCTTTTAGCCATGGCACTGACTGGGCGGGGCCTAATTTTCTTCTGTTCTTGTGTTGGCTCCTGAAGGTAATCATACTCGGCCGAATATAATTTGCCTCTTCGCATATTAATATATTTTTGCCGGCTTGCTAATTTTCAGTGTAATTAATTCTGCTTGGCTGTGCTAATGTAAATAATTTCCTTTTATGCTTTTTCACTGTTCAAATTCACGATGTTCTCGCATGAGAAGTTTAAGTTGCAGCAAACCACTAGATTTACTTTGTTTTAATTTACTGCTTTGCTGATTTAAGTTAATAATTAAATGTTATTCCAAATTAGTTCCTTTATTGTCCTTTGCTCGTATGTTTTAGTGTCCTGATTCCCGTCTTTTGATTTTTCTTCTGCCGTGCATTCTCCGCACGTAACAACAGCAAAAAATCGATAATATAACCTCCACCCAAGCCATTTAATGTATCGTCTGACAGTTTTTGTCTTTATTGTATCATTTACTATGGACACACAGTGCCTTCTCAATATAACCCTTATTCACAAAACAAAAAAGAAAAGATTCAAGCTTTATATTGTAGCATCCTAGGTACACTACCAAAGCCTTGTTCAATTGCCTGTTGCTAACTGAATGCCATTTGAAAAACAAAGTTCTACAAAGCGGTGTTAACTTTTCGTCATTGTGCGCTACACACAGGCAAGATTTTTGACCCTCAAATCCAACTTTTCTATATTTTAAATTCCTAAAATTGCAGCAATCACCCTAAAAACTACAATACTAAACATAAACGAAACAACAAACCTCAAACCAAAGGTTTCAGATTAGGACCATTTTTTGGGTAGAAAGATACGTAAGTGATATAAAACAAAAAGAATGTAATGTTTCTCGTAACTTAAGCAAAGGCTTTGTTTCCTGATCAGAATAAATGTACCATGGCAGAGAGGAAATCCAACCCTCTGACAAGTCCTGGGAATTCCGCAGCATGACTCTTGGTATTACACATGTAGCTATACTGCTCCATTCAGTCTTGATTCTAGCTTCTGATTCTACATTGCAGTAACCTCCATTCAGATCACATGAGATTGTATTGCCTGGTGAAGGAAACACCACGCATTCAAAGTATAACAAAGGAAGTGATTATGACTCCCTTGATACAAGGGCCCTCCCCACGCTGTCTTGTCAGTGTATTTCTGGTGCATACCACGCTTGCTATGCTTCGTTCCTGGTGAGCGTCACATATTTTTTTTCCAGCAAAGCAACTATGGCCAATGAGGCCATTATTCAGTTGCTCTTTATGCATCTGGAGAAGGAAACTGCAGGAGCTCAAATTGTGCCTAGTGTTAATGCTGCTCAGGTTTCTGCTACGCCAGCTAAGAAGTGCACTTCTAAGCTTAATATCACACCCACTGCAGAACCTGGTCCCTCAAGCTGCGCCAGTGCCTCAAGGCCTGTGCAAGATCACAGCTTGCAAGCTGCTGTCTCTCAGCGACAGTTGCGTCTTTAACCAATGCATTTACTGCCTTTACTCGCGATTCTGCTGCTCCCGGTCTTATGATTCCATATGAGGAAATTGAATGGGGGAAATTGTTGATTTTAACCCAGTCTTTGATGATTCTGTACTCAAAAGGGACAACAATGATTTGTGGACACACTCCTTCAACCTGATCTTAGCCAAAATTTACTCCCCTGGGCTCCTCACAAGTCCTGTGCACTAGCCTTTTGTATGATGATGATCTCGCTAAGGCATGCAAAACTATTCACGAGTCGAACCGAATCAGATATAAAGTACAGATGTGAACAGACAGTGCATGCAACGCAGAAGAAGCTATTTTTTCACATGGACACAACCATAGTCAGTAGATTGGTGCCGCAGACCTTCGATGGGCAAGAGGGTACAATAGGTGTCGAATGAAGGCACCCTATCAACATGGAGGTTGTTGGTCATAACCATATCACACAGCCACGCATCCAACAGGCTCAAGCAAAGTCGACAATGCAGAAGCAGGCCATGGGTCATCTTCAAAGCAATCAACGGCATGACTAGATGGAAAAGCAACTCACTTAGTAAGTGCCCACATGTACCTCAAATGATATCCCCATAGCAGGAAGATTGAAACATTTTATTACAGCCTGGACTAAAATTAATTCTGATGAATGGATTTTGGACATGGTTGTACATTGTCACATTGATTCAGCATGTTGTCCCAACCCAGATCCAGTTTTTAGATTTTGACGTGGCACTAATAGACAAATAGATTCCTTGTGAACGAAAGGCACAATCATGCAAGTAGAACCCTGCCTTGGCCGATCTGTTTCCAATATTTTTCTGATACCAAGGAAGGATGACTCGATGAGACCCATTTGACAAATTTGCCAAGTACCATCCTTTTAGATAGAAACAGAGTTTTCATTGACACTTATTCGACCACACTGCTACCTTGCTTCAGTAGACCTTAAAGATGCTTAATTTGCCATTCTCATATCCCAAGAACATCAACAGTTTCTGAGATTTCAGTGGTGAGATAAACTGTGGCAATTTACCTGTTTGTGTTTTGGGTTGTCTAGTGCACCACGTATATTTAAGAAGGTTATGAAGCCAGCAATCGATGTTTTAACAAAATAATGGTCACATTTCTACTAATTGTATAGATGATTCCAATGTGGATATGATGGTGACTTTACCACCCAATAAGGTTACTGCTATTGTTAATGCATGCCCTGCACCAGTCTTGCAAAATACGGAATACTGGAAATCACTTGAAACCACATTTCATATCAATTACCTGAACTTGTTCGTAGTTTTCTATGCCATGTAATCATGTAATGGTGAAAAAACACCCTTGCTCAACAAATGGACAACACTAGTGTTGTAGCCTAGGTAAATCTTATGGGGGGGGGGGTTGTCATTCCCCTGCGCTCAATTCATTTGGAATGGAAGTTGCATAGTCAGGTTCTCCAAAGTGTTTTAGCAAGGTTAAGCATTTGGATGACAATTGACTTGTTTGCTTCCAGAACCAATCACCAGTTCAAACCTTTTATGTCAAGGTATCCTGACCTCCAGGCAGGAGCCTGTGATACGTTCTAGTTTACCTGGTCAGGTTATATATTTTATACCTTCCCTCCATCTCCACTCATTGACAGCGTCATACGGAGGATACAGGAGGACATGTCCACTGGAGTTTTGATTTTCCCACTTTAGCAGACACAACATTGGTTCCTGAGACTCCTGCATTTACGAGTAGTAGTAACACACCCAATTGTGACCTGTCATGACAAAATGGGTGTGAAGTCACATCCCGCTCTTACCTATTTTGAGGGCTCAAAGTCATATTGAAGTGGAGGTCAATTTTGATGGGGTTGAAATATTAGAGTTACATGTTTTCCGTGTAATTCCAAATGCTTCACAGGATCATGTATTTACAAATGTCATTTTCTCAGCAATAAGATTTTCTAGCATCAATGGTTGATGATGATGCAGCACGATCAATACACCAAGAAGTACCCTTTCATTGTTATTATCAGGGGTGTGAGTGGAACTAAAAAAATTGCTGAAAAAAAGCCAAAACTGTGAGTGCGAAGCATATGTGGCATGGGGTCTGGGGCCCACTTAAGGGCCCGGGAAAATTTGAAATGTAAATGCTCTGAGGTGCATTTTTACAGCCTCTTGGTGTAGCGGTTGATCTTTTTTTTTTTGCAATTTGGGCTACGCATATTTCTAATTTTATTTTTTCTTCATATTTGGCTGAATTCCTAAAGGTTAAAATGAACTAGTAATAGGTATAACAAAATTGTAAATATCGAGGTTTGCAGAGTGAAATAGATATGTTTATAGCAGCACCATGGATATATCTCTTTTTGAGTATGTGGGGTTCAGAAAAGAGACAGTGGCACTCAACGTTTCGGACAGTATGTTCTGTCATCAGGAGACTGCAGAAGGTTCAGTGATGAGGCAGCATGTGTAGAGGGCAGTGAGGTGTGAAGAGAATGCTAATTCAGGATCCAATTGATGGCTGGGGGCATGGAGGTGTGAAGAAGATGCAAACTCAGGATCCAAATTAGGTCACTAGGGAACTGGCAAACCAGTGAGGCATGTCAGTCTGAGGGAGGGGAATGTGGGAGAAGATAGCCAAGGGTATAGTAGACTCATAGGCTGGAAATGTCCTAGGGTATAGGGACCCATTGGACTGGGATGTGAGGATGGGACGCCAGATGCTACTGATGTGGAGACCTCTGTCTTGTGGTACTGTGTTTTCTTGATTATTTCGATGGCTTCTCTGATGCAGCACAGGTACCAATGCTAGATGCTGGTGAGGAGTTCCACTTTGCTCTAGTCGATCTTGTGGTCTTCGATGTGGGAGTGCTTGATGATGGCAGACTTGCTGTATTACCCTTTCCTGCCATGGCTTTGTGTTCATTGAGTGTAGTATGGAGGTCCCTGCTGGTTTCACTGATGTACACTTTGCCACATTGGCAGGGGATCTTGTACACTCCTAGCTCAGGCAGTGGGTTGTGCCGGTCCTTGTAGCAAGTCAGCAGGTTCTGCATTTTCAGGGGGGTTGTATGGAACACTCGAATGCCATGCTTGTTGCGGATGTGTTGGATTTGATGAGAGGTACTGCCTTGGTAGGGGAGGGTAATGGAACTACGGGCCCTAACCTGTTGGCTTTGGGTATGGGAGACCCTTCGGCCAGGGGTGGATCTTGAGTCTTGACTCAGCTCAAAATTTTGATTCTTTAAAGACTGCACATCGGATGTCCATCCTTTTGGATTTTCCCGGCGCAGATTGTGTTGCCTGCCCGTCATTGGCCGCCAATTACAGCACAATGACCTGACGGTCCGAGGCTGCTGTTTACACACAAGGCTTGCCCCGTGCCAAATAATGCCCACACAGATTTGATTTCAGTACACGTGCATTATGGCGTTTAAATCCTGTTCGGTGTTGGAAATAGGACGCGCAAAGTTTGGCCTGGCTGTCACGTCACATTGGTAGAACAAGCAATGGAAAAATCTGCGCATTCCTGAGCTTTGTGCCACCACATAAGGAAGTAAGTGTTGCAACCATTGGGCGGTGGTTAAAGATATTGACATGTCCGTCTTTAAACATCACAGTTTCCGGTCAGCTTCAACATCAGCTGCCGCAAATAAAGGCTCTCCCTTATTTTTCATTTTACAGACATCAGGATGGACGTCTGTGACAACCTTTGTCCGGTTTTGTAACAGAGATAGTCTTGCTGTGAACGATATGCGCAACAAGTAGTTTTTGCTAAGGCAGTGCTTGGCAGTGATTAATTCATTTTGGGCAGTTATAACTCTCTTTGTAGCGGTCTATGACATTGGACTAGACCGTTGTTTATTTTTGTGATAGCCAACTTGTATTTGTAAATTTGGTTTTTGCTATAAGGCATACAGAGCCCATGTTGATGTAAGTTCCCCAATTCTGTGTATTAATGTTTATTTTGAAATGTACATGTTTCAGTTTGAAGTTTGAAACTTTAATGGCACGAAGTCGGCTGGCTGGCTGGAACCCTTTGATTATTGAATGGGTCCATGATCGATCCAAATTTTTCAGACTTTGTTTTTCTTAATTTGATACTTCTCTCATTTTGTTCAAGTATTCAGCCTTGATATATTTCTAGTGTGTGAGTCTTTCACATTACACTGGCAAGCTTACCGAAGTCTTACGTAATCTGAATGGAGGTAACTACAAGGTAGAATCTCCCAATTAAACCACTGAAATGATGTTTGGTTGACATTCTGCCAAACTGTTACCGACATGAGGAATCACGTGACACCTACCAACTGATCCATTTTTATACCTCTGGTCTGGCAATATTGCCCACCCCCTTTTGTCGGTGGGCCAGTGTAATAATGTCTTCAAACACTGACGAGATGGCATGGGGAGGGCCCCCATACATCGAGGGAGTTGTAATCACTTTCTTTGTTATCCTTTGATTGCATGGTGTTTCCTTCACAAGACAATACAATCTCACGTGATTCAGGAAACTCACATTTATTTGCAGCACGGATACCAATCCACATTGAGGAATGAACTGGCATCATACCATTCATTGTTTCAAGAAACCAGATAACTGCTATTTCATGTTCGTTGCCATTCTTGCAATTATGGCTACCC